>NW_015659390.1:970285-1004202 GCF_001515625.1 Sinocyclocheilus rhinocerous
AAAAAACATTGTCGAACAACAATATAAAATGCGGGAAACTATTAATTGGTTATTCTACAATTAATTTTATTACAAATTATACTACGACTGGAAAATACTGTAAATTGATAAACTGTTCGGCGTGATGACGTTTAATTTCTCCGACAGCGCCTGTAGTCCCATTTAGCAACTTGTTAGCAACCGTCTTTTTTAAGAAACGTAACAGTTGTAAAAAATCAGGAGTGGGGTGTAACTGGTGTGTTTTATGTCATAGAATAAAACGTGAAAGTATCTTGAGCTTGTGTGAACCACGGACCTTATTTTAGGGATTTAACCAAAATTCCATTCAAAAAACCCATTGACTCTGGGACGATGGAACCGGAAGTGCTAAAATGCTAACTCGCTTCCGGGTTTTTGCCTACAAACGGCTCTGAATTGACCTATCGGTAAGCCCCGCCCCCCTTAGTTACTGTTGCTCCCTCGGACAAACAAACGGAGTTGCTCACTGTCTCACAATGACAGCTGTCAGTGTGAAAACCTTGTCCCATGATGTTTTTGCACAATTTTGGACACAGAAGGGCCACCATTCAAGGGAATTAAATATTCCATGGAGGGATATATAAAAGATTTAAAAATAAATATGGTGGGTAACTCGAAGCGAGGGTTTACTGATCACAACGCAAGCGGGAGAAGTCTCATATTACGGTCGGTCGTCACGATTGCGGATGACAACATACAGGATCAACACTGTTCATGTATCGCAGGGCACGATTAAATTAATGTACATTTAACTAGTTTAATATGGAGAGGCGCTGAACTGTAGACCTTCGTTTATGTGTTTTTGACTTACACTGTACATGATGGGAGAACAGTTCGCTATTTAGGTTTGTAATACTCACTAACTTTAACGTTAGCTGTTTTTAGCCAGGGATAACGTACCTTGCTGAAACGCAAGACGAGCATGCTTGAGCAGATGAAAAGTGTAACTTAATGAGAGTTACAGAAAATGAAAGTTTTTGTCTTCATTGGGATTGGGGTTGAATGCTTAGGGACATTTTGCTCGGTTTTGTTTGGGTTTAGGAAATGTAATAAAATAAATTCTATTGCCCATCCTCTCAGGATACCTGGAATCAGTGTTACAAGTACCACAGGCACATCGTTTTTCCATTTTTGTAGCATAAACACCATCAAACCGATGCGAGCTTCGGATCTTCCGATGTTTCTCTATGGCGCTGAAACCTACAGATGTCCGAGACGAGTTCCGCTCCCCGTGCAACTGATACCCGAATGCCATTGGCTCATCTGCGTTCGAGGGGAGGGGCTTACCGATAGGTCAATTATAATCACTTATTATTGGTGCTCAGTTATTAATAATGGTTCTTGTTATTATTATTAATGTTGAAAAATTTTTGCTGCTTACTATTTTTTTTGTAAAAATCATAACACTTTAACCATTTTTATACTCTATTTTTATTTCTTATAAATCTATTGTGATTTTATTATAAACATTTTAATTAATTTATTAAGTGAAACACTTTGAATTACCTTTGTATATGAAATATGCTATATAAATAAACTTGCCTTGCCTTCTTATTATCAATGTTGAAAAAAGTTTCAGCTGCTTAGACCATTTTTGTAAAAAAAACTTTTTATTTAGGATTCTTTGATGAACAGATGTTCAAACCAAATTTAAAAAAAAAATTGAAACCTTTTGGAAGATTATAAATGTCTTTACTGTCACTTTTGATCAATTTAATATGTGCTTGCTAAATAAAAGTATTAACATTATTATTACATATTAATATAAAATATTTAGCATCAAATATGGTTTTCAACATATAACACACATATACATCATATGTGTGTGTGTATATTAGGCCTGTCAAATCGATTAATCGTGATTAATCACATCCAAAATAAAAGTTTGCGTTTACATAATATAATATGTACGTGTGTGTGTGTGTGTGTGTGTGTGTGTATGTATACACACATTATGTAAACACATTGTTGGATGCAAATTAATCGCGATGAATCAATCTGACAGCCCTAATATATACATATATATACAGTATATTTGTTTTACATGCTATGAAAATGTAGGCTTTATTTAAGATTTAATTTAATAGAATTACTATAATAACTGGTTGAAGATTGCATGAATAATTTAGCTTTAAATTTAATTATTGGTGTTTTTAAAGATTAATTTTAAATGAGCATTAAATGATGGCAAAGGTTAGCTGTCCAACTGCCAGCACACATAACCTTAATCACAACCTACATTACTGCTTCGTTCCACCTCACTGAGCTCGACTGACAGTAATGCATTTGTCTGACACAGAACACCGATATTGTTGTGTACAGAGGTCAGCTTTCAGATTTAAAGGGTTAATGTGGAAACAGATTAAACCGAAAGGAGAAATATGTTACAGTTTAAAATTGGAGCTTCGTCACATTCAAACCCCACGTACGTGTTTACCGATCAAGACTGCTGGATGGCAGATTCCAAATCGATGTTATATGAAAGATGGTATTTTAATGCTTATTTGCTGAATTCAGTTCTCAAAGTAGTCCAACTTGGCAAACTCCCTCAACTGTTATTCATTCAGTCGCAGGAGACTGACTAATCAGATGTGCGTCTGTTCCATACATGCAGTGTTCCGTGAAATAGAGATGGAACTAGGTTGCTTTGAATGCTGGTGTCTTTGTGTCCCTTCAGCATAGAGAGAGAGAGAGAGAGAGAGAGAGAGAATTGGTCAGCTCTCTAAAATAGCACAGTCTCAGATAGTGCATAGGGCAGAGAGATGCACAATGGTATTGATTCAAGCATTTGAGGGAAAATAAGCAACAGTTATCAACCTCTGTCAACAGTGCACAAAACAAACATGGAGAAAAACAAAAGTCAGAGGTCAGTAAATCTCCCGGAGCAGAGCTGCTTTAGCTCCTCATTTCCTTGGAAATATTCCTCTATTGTACTCTATGGCCGCTCAACAGGAAATGGAGGGGGTTATCAAATAGAACATAGCCCTCTCATGTTTGCTAAAGCATGCCAATCATTTTAACTCATGTTTGGGATTTACTATCACAGCAGGGAGAAAGTTTACCTGAGATTGACCCTACTAAACATTCATTTATATTCAACTTTTTTTTTTTTTGTGGCACCAGGTGGTGTTTCTTTTGTAAAAAAATATCCAAACTTCCTGGTTGTAAATGGTGCATTATAAACATCTTTACATACATCTGTACGATTTTTTTTATGTTTTTAATGTTTTAAATTTCTTATGTTCACCAAGGCTTCATTTATTTGATCACTACAGCACTATTGTGAAATATTATTACTATTTAAAATAACGGTTTTCTGTTTTAATATACAGTATTTTATGAAATAATTTATTCCTGCAATGGTAAAGCTGAATTTTCAGCATCATTACTCTAGTCTTCAGTGTCACATGATCCTTCAGAAATTATTCTAATATGCTGATTTGCTGCTCAAGAAACATTTCTTATTATTATCGATGTTGAAAACAATTGCGCTGCTTAATATTTTTGTTAGAAACGGTGATACATTTTTTTCCAGGAATCTTTGATAAATAGAAAGAAAGAAAAAACTCCAGCATTTATTTGAAAAAGAATTTTTTTGCAACATTATACATTTCTTAACTCTCACTTTTTAATAAATGTATTAGTTAATTTATATATATATAAAAAACTCTTACTGACATCAAGCTCCTCCTCTGCATGTCTGTATTTTGGTGCCTAGATATTATCAGGTCCCTCATTCATTTTACTAGTCAGGGAATAAATAAATAAATAAAATCTGTAAAATTGGAGATCTGATTGCATACAAAACCAAAGCACACTTCAAAAAGCTTTCAACATACTGCACGATTTGAGGTATCATTCATGTCCACAGAATAAACGGTGTGGGACAAGTTACTCCTCAACGTTAGCATTAGGGGTTTGTTCAAATCCCTCATTCTTGCTGTAGCAAGCGCCACTAAAATTATGGTATTTATGACTTGAGTGCTGACAATCTAAAACCTCTTGAACCTTTCAAAAACACGACTAATAGATATCATCAGTCCTCAATGTCAGCGGTTCTCTGGTCTGTATGAATTCCACTAGAAAAGGTCCGTGCACAATTTCTCCACAGATTCAGCACACTTGGGGGTTGCAGACAGGGTGAATGGCAGACCGCTGGGTCCCGGTAAGGCATGACGTTAATGGCCCTTAGCAAATGTGCCGGGCCCGGAGCTGTGAACCACAGCCGGGTCCATTTCACGGTGTCTGCCTGAGACCCGACTGCATTCACTCTCTCTGATGAAGAGTTCCTGGAGATACAACAGCCCGCGAGCAGGGCCGGCCAGCCACGTATAAAGAAATCGCCGTTTCGCTTAGTGCTTCAAGATGGAATTGATGCACTATGTGTACAGTATATTTCTCTTATGTGACATACAAAACTTTAAAGTCTGTTAAGGACAACATGGCGATGACGTGCTCAAACAGAAGTAACTAGTTCAGCGAAAAATGTTTATACAACGAAATTAAAAGGAGTCCAATGTTGTTTTGGACACCATTGACTTTCATTATATAGACAAAAATAGTTTAAACATACTTCGAAACATATTCTTTTGTGTTCCACAGAAGAAAGAAATGCATAGAGATTTGGAACAACATTTGACCGAATATATGATGACACAATTTAAATTTTTCAGTGAGCTATCCCTTTTAAGCTGAAGGAGATATCTCATTGTTGATTTAGCTGACACAGTTTTATACACCAAGCACAACACCATGTATGTAATGTGCAAACGTATCACAGTTTTCATGCAACTTTTTTAATATTGATCATAATAAGATATGTTTCTTGAGCAGCAAATCAGCATATTAGAATGATATCTGAAGGATCATGTGACACTAAAGACTGGAGTAATGACTGCTGAAAATGCAGCTTTACTATCACAGAGATAAATTAACCTAGAGTTTAAAATATATTCAAACAAAATCAGCTATTTTAAATATGTAATATTTCACAATATAAATGTTTTTACTGTATTTTTGGTCAAATAAATACAGCCTTGGTGATAAAAAGGACCTTTTTCCAAAAACCTCACACACACACACACACACAATGCAGTCTTATAATTGCAACAATCTTAGCAGGAAATCCAAAGACTGCATGTACAAATATAGCTTTCATTAAAGCACCATTGTCAAAAAAAAAATCTAATAAAACTAAAGAAAAACTACAACTGATATAAACTGTATGCACAAAAAAATCAATTAAAATTGATCTGAACAGAAAATAATGCTATACTGTACCCTTATACACACATTATTTTCAAGAAGAATGAATCGTAATCCACAAAAATGTCCTTCTTGACCTCAAGAGAAGGTAACTTCTGCAGACTTGCACTCTCAAGAGATGTTCTGTCAAATCCTATCTGGAGTCATTGCACGTTTTTCTACTTCCCTCCGCACTGCTTGATTACATTGCTTTGAATAAGTCTCTCTTTGGATTTCCATTCTATACAATTCTTCAGAAATGTTTCATTGAGCATGTAATCCCAGCTGCTCTTCACTTGAGGCTGCTGTTTTGATCAGTTTGTTCAAACTGTGTCTCTTCTAATAGCCCTGAGCACAGATCAACCTCAAAATCAACTCTCCGTTTCATCCTAATTCACTTGTAGAACACTAAGTATTTCATTAATGTTACTTTGCAGTATCAAGAGACACAGTTATAGCCATCTCTGTAAACAATTTTGGAAACTTTCTCTTCGTTCCCTAGCTGGCTGAAGCAATCCTTGCAGCTGTTGTGTTAATAACTTTTAGTAATTGTCTTATTTTTCCTCCCATTGCGTAACGGCTCTAATGAACATGAAATACAAAGAAGAACAGGTGCATATTTTTAAATTAAACCATATTTCCTTTTGAAGCAATAGAATGGAAATTATAAACTTATATAAATATCCCGATAAACAACAGATGTCGGTTACATATACAGTATTAGTCTTAAAAGTAAAATAGCAAAAAAATCTTTAATTTTAAAGGTCTAATGGTTTGTAGAACTTGCAAAAAAAAAAAAAAAGTAAATCAATAAAGTAATTGGACTTTAGAAGGTCAAAAATATAAACGAACAACATTATAGAATATGCCTCCATTAATGCAATTTTGATGGTAAATTATAACATACAGTGTGACTACTATATTAGAAAGTCAGTCAGCTGTAGACTTCCTACAGTGCTGAGCATGATAGACCGACTGCCAATCAAATCAGGCCACTCGGCGCCTAAAGGGCAGTCCAGGAGCTCTCTCGTGACAAATATCAATGTAAGGAAAACAAATGTACAATGAAACACTAAGTTATTGTACCATGCAGTCCATATATCTTCTATTTCATTAATCATGGAGAGCAGCAGAGAATACAGTAGCAGAGCAGCAGGGTTCAAGTGTTTTGCTTTGCACCAAAGACCTACATTATGCACATCTAAACCATTTATTTGCCATTAAAGCTTCATCAAATACATGGTTTGCTTGGATATCTTCTACGTAGACTGACATGAGATTTTAAATAACACACTGAAATATGACATGAGTATAATACCGCTTTTATACAATAGTTCAATTGTCAAAAAGTTAATATCCAGCAACTTACATTTCAAACACAAAACTGTGGGTTACTTTGTCTTCTTTTGTTCTGCAGATGATAATCGTTCTGAGCAAAGCCACAGCAGTTTTAACCATAGTAGTGGCATTCTTCAGTAAAAACGTGAATCAGTTGAATGAATGATTCAACGACTCATTTATAAAGAGTCACTTTATTGCTCATGAATGAATTAATGTTTTGAATGAATTGCTTGCGTGAAAGATTCAATGACTAAAATAGTTCAATGACATAAAGACAACTGCTTGTTCATTCCTGAATAAATCCGTGTTTTGGACAAATAATTAAGTGAATAATTAAATGGCTCACTAATAAAGTGAGTCATTTGTCGCCACCTATTGGCGACAGTTCCATTTCTGTTCAAGAATTCAAGAAATGTACAAATCCAATTCTAAATATTCCAAAGAATTTTTTCCCAATGTCCACGATATTCTCAAAGTTAACCAAGAATATTTAAATATATTTTATAGCATAAAATGTGTCTGATAAATCTGTGAGCAGATATTGGAACTGACACATTTTTGTTCATCGTCCATACAGTCATGGTTATCAGCCAATGATAATAATCTCAAAGTAAAAAAAAGAAGAAAAAAAAAGTTGAATAATTAGATTAACCAAAATGTTGGTCCTAAGGTGTCTAGCTACTGATCTACACAGCAAAATATTTGTTAATTTTCAATTCAGCCATGACATTAAATTTTTTACATTTAAGCGTTCAGCAGATTTTTTTTTTCCAAAAAGACTTACATTGCATCCAAGGTACACATTTAGATTGTATCATTTCTTGCTTTTCCTAGGAATCGAACTCATGTTCTATTGTTTGAGCTACAGAACATCTACAACGCAGTGCCACACCATTACAAATAACCTCCTTGTTGTCGGATTCATAATCAAATCAAATGCTTACACTTTTTTTGTGAATTCACAATAGTGCACAATAGCCACAGCAATAGTCCCCAGAGATTTACACCATGTGGGTGGTAAACTAAAACATTTTTCAAAATTAAGCATGACATGTTTGCCTTCAGATTCTTCTTTTAAAAACAGAATGTGACAGACAGTGTGGGAGTCACATACTCAGCAGGTTTGGGAAAAAGCATCAGGTCGAGAGAACATCGTCTGCTTACTCACGGCTCTCAACGGGATCTCCCAATAAAGCTGTGTTGCTCACATTAATTTAGCCCAACACAGGCTTTATGGGAAATGATTCTGGAAGCTGTTCAAACACACCGACCCCCCAATCGTCCCACAAGAGGACCCCCCAAAAAAGTGTGCTTGTTCTGAATTTCTAAAAGAAAAGCCCGGCCTCTGCAGACCTCTATGTTTTCCCCCTCAGCTCTGGCTGCCGCAATGCTGTCTGTCTAGCCAGGCTTCGATTTGCTCTTAAGGAAGTGTAAACCATACCAATTACAGCCCTGCGATTGTGTGGACACGCGTGAGAGAGCCTCTGCTGAGGATAGAGGAGGAGGAAAGGGAATGGAGTGGAGGGGTTTGCAGACAGGGTTGGGATATTTGCAGGGCACTGGAGTGCGTACAAAAATGGACCTACAGGGACACGCAATAGACAGACACACACACAAAAAAACAGATATAAACAGCAAGCAAACACTTATTTGTACATATTCAAAAGATTGTTTATCTTCATAGATACATTTATGAGAGTTTATCAACAAATAGTAAATCTGCCAAGGCTACTGACCTGCTTGTTTGCAATCAAATTTACAGTGTGCAACTGTAGTATGGATGCTATGTA
Organism: Sinocyclocheilus rhinocerous; assembly: GCF_001515625.1. Classification (NCBI taxonomy): domain Eukaryota; kingdom Metazoa; phylum Chordata; class Actinopteri; order Cypriniformes; family Cyprinidae; genus Sinocyclocheilus; species Sinocyclocheilus rhinocerous. Next base: position 978,679 of record NW_015659390.1, read on the forward strand.
TCACTGTGACTTCAGCTGAGCAGAAATATAGGCTTTGAGCAAACAAAATGACATTGGATAGGTCACACTTAAGGCCTTCTGTTTTTATATAAAAAATAGTTCATCCAAAAATAAAAATTAGCTGAACATTTACCTACCCTCAGGCCATCAAAGACATCTTCGTCGGAACAGATTTGGAGAAATTTCGAATTACATCACTTGCTCACCAATGGATCCTCTGCAGTGAATGGGTGCCGTCAGAATGAGAGTCCAAACAGCTGATAAAAACCTCACAATAAACCACAAGTAACCCACACGATTCCAGTCTATCAATGAATGTCTTGTGTAGCGAAAGGCTGTGTGTTTGTAAGAAACAAATCCATCGAGACATTTTTAACTTCAAATCGTTACTTCAGGCTAAAATAGAGTCCTCTATCCATAATATTGCTTTCGCCAGTGAAAAAGTTATGTTGTCTGACATTAATTGATGGACTGGAGTTGTGTGGATTATTGTAATGTTTTTATCAGCTGTTCGGACTCTTATTCTGACGGCACCCATTCACTGTAGAGGATGCACTGGTGAGCATGTAATGTTATGCTACATTTCTCCAAATCTGTTCTGGTGAAGAAACAAAATCTGGATGATTAGATGATCAGAGGATGAATAGATTTTCAGCAAATTTTCATTTTTGGGTAAACTATTTTTTTAAGAGAGCAACTGCTGATGTGCATATGTGATATGAAGATTACTTGTTTAAATATTCAAATGAAAAAAAATGTACATACCATAGCACTCGAAGAATTTTAAAAACATGTATCACTCAAAATAATCTAGCATTTTCCATCAAATCTTGTGCTACACAGTATGTGTATAACTGGTCATTAGAATAATATAGTTTATTAAAATATGCACTGCTGTACATTATGTTCTGTATGAAACTCGACCATGGGGTCTTTGTAACGATTCAAACAAAGGAAACATGAACTACACAGTCACAATCCATCATGTGTTCTCTTCTGCTTTGAGCGAATTATGTCCCAACAGGCTTTTACGGTAATTACATAAAGGCAATTATTAATCTTTTCCTACAGAGGACACACTGCGTTGTCAGAGTCACAGACATTTGTTTGCCATACAATATTCAACTACTCAAACTCAAGACTCATGCAGCATTTGTGATTTGCAATCTTCTTTCTATGTTCGTCAGATTCTGCCAAGGTCTTGACTGTGAGTTCAGCTGCTCTGATTTTAAGGTGAAGGTTCATGAGAGATGCTGCATCAAATCAATTCAGAACAACAAAACCATCAGAACAAAGTTTCATTTTCTTTTCCATGTTTCTGTTTGTCTATCTGTGTGAAACTCATGAATAAAAAGTAAAATAGAGATGTGCATGTGAGAAAACAAGATGAACTTGAAAAAACAAAACAAAAACATGATACTAGTGTGACTCTAAATCTCACCCCAATGTGCAGAGGTGGTTGTTGTTGTAAACTTTAACATTTTAAAACCGTTTTTGGTCATTTAAATAAAGCTGAAATTAAGTAGAACATAAGTATTACATTAGAAAAAAAAACTTAAAAAATAATAATCTCAAATTACAAATGTTGCCTTGGCAACTAATGAGAAATGTGTTTAAGTTACTAAAATTGCTAAAACGGAATTAAAGCTATATACATTTAAATGTAAAGCTAATTAAAGCTAAATAAAAACGAATAAAACTGACAAAGCACATAACAAAATTACTAAAAATAAAATGAAGACTGAAATAAAATTTTAATTCAAAATATTAATAAATTCTATAATAGTAGATAAATAATATCAAAATAACATGATTTAAATGGAAGTTAAATTGTCCAGATAATAATTCATACCCACTTTCCTTCCTACCGTATTAAGAGAATCTTTTAAATGAACAATTCACCACAAAATTAAAACTTTGTCATCACTTACTCCTGTTGGCATTGTTTCAAACCTGTGAGACACAAAATAATGTTCACAATGTATTCTCCATACAATGAAATGTAAGGTGATCAGGGACTGTCAAGCTCCAAAAAGACAAAAGAATCAAAAAACGTAGTCAAAACAACTTATTTCAAGTCTTTTTATTAAGACAGACGATATGTTTTGTGAGGAACAGAGTCAGACTGAAATGACTGAACTAATATTTGAATATTAACATATATGAATTACAGTCGTGGTCAGAATTATTGGCACCCTTGGTAAATATGATCAAAGAAGGCTGTGAAAATAAATCTGCATTGTTAATCATTTTGATCTTTTATTTAAAAAATTCACAAATATCTAACCTTTCATTGAACTAAAACAATTGAAAATGGGGGAAAATCTCATATATAGCACATAAGAATTGTATGGACCACTTATATAGTATCTTTTGCCATTGTTGAAGTTTGACAGACCCTAGTCCCCACTGATTTTCATTGCATTGCAAATAAAAAGAAAAGAAAAAAAAAGAAAAGAAAAAAGTACTTTTGGTTGAACTATTTCTTTAACATCACTGTGTTGTTAACTGTGAATGAACAAGATGATCCTGCCGAGTCTGAGTACACAATGTGATTGATGCTGTGTGGCCACTGCTGCGGGGTGAAGTGGATTATGGGAATTAGAGGTCCACAGAGCGCCATTACACTCTTAATATGGATTGGGCGGAACCCTTTTATGCAATATGGCAAAAACCCATTGTGCTCTTTAAGCATCAGCGTCTACATTGTTTTTTGAATTGGCCCATCGGGTGCTGGAACTTCATTAAAAAATATTCCCATATGGCAACAGTAATCTAAACATCACATCAGCTGAACTTCATGTAAACCACTGAGAATTCCTTCTTCATAACAGAAGACTTGCCAAGATATTTTAATTTGTCAGTTGATCTTTGTTGACAACAAATCAAGCTGACAGGTTTATTTGAAATATATCCCGATTACAATCACTAAACTCCACTAGCAGCATGAAGACGACGTTTGCGGCACATTAACACGTGACCTCGTGGATTACTGCACCACCGGCAATAAACTGTGCGATTACCTTATTCACAAAGCAATTTAGATTCCTATCTTTTTTTGATAAGGAACAACAGAAAGAAAACAAAAACATTACAAGGCTTAAACCAAAATAGGAGACAAAACTGAAAACGAGTGGCTTGATGAATTCTAATTAACGTCTTTGGTTGAGAAAAATTAAAGCACATGCAGCCTCAAGACTTTCTACTTGTTGTGCCTCCACAGACCCCGCTTGTCCTCTACGCAAGTCACTTTCTGATGGCATATGAAAGTGACGACATTTCCAATGAGGGAGCTGAACAAAAACATGGGTTGTATTTGAAAAACATCTCTTTGACCTTTAGAATCTGCCATTAATTGCTAATGCCAGACAAGAGAAGGATTTCAGTCTCCTGCGAAAACGAAATTAGAGGCGAGGCGGCCGGACCCAGGAATGAGCGCCACGAGATTGAACTATTACGCACGTATGTGCGTGGTGATAAAAGCCAAGCGTATGCTGGCATTTCCAACATTGCAGAAAAAGCCAACAGACCCTCTCTCCAGGGAGCTGAAACCCTTGTTGATAGGAAGCATTTTGTCTTGATATTTTTCCACATAAATATTCAAAAGCAAACCATAAAAGGTTTGTGAGTAATACAAAATAGAGCGCTGCGCAGGTATTCACTTAACAGCCTTTGCTGTTTACATTTAATCATTTGGTGGATGCTTTTATCCAAAGCACTAAAAACATACATTGTATCAGTACATGACCTTGGTGTTACAGAAATAACTGCTGTTGATGGCGTGACAAAGGAATCGTTTGTGTTTAAAAACAAGCTTGAACTTCACTTCAAGTGCTGCAAAACATCTCCGAACTAAATGTACATTTATTCATTTGCTGACAACACAAAAGCAAGTTCACGATCACAGAATCATGATCGTTTTGATCGGGCGAGTAAAAATATATTCAAATCACATCATTAAAAGTTGAAATTCCACCGCTATGTTCTGGTCATCCTATATTCGCTAAAAAATATATATTAAAAAGTTTTCTGGTGGAATCCAGACAAGAAAGGACCTTTGCACCTCTGTGCCTCTGGCATCCTGTTCTGGAGAGATTAAAAAGATAGTTTTAATAGGCCTGCAATGCTCTAGGGCCTTATCAAGCTTGCACACTTGTACGCCAAGCTGCTTTGGGCAAATACAAATCATGCAAAGCTTCCAACTCTCTATCAGTCCAACAGCTCAAAAGTCCAATGGTCTAATTTACATTTGGCATTGCAGGGTGGCAAATTCTGCACAGAAAGATAGATATGAGAATGCAACCAAAAAGGATTAATTCAACCGAGAATCGTTGGTGGAGCTGCCATAGAGATGGAGAGTTCATTTAATCCTGTTGGACGTATTGTGCACAAACAGCCAGAAAATGCACTGATTTCGTACACAGCTGGTTCAACGGTTGAAGCCAAATCCAAATTAAAAGGTTATTTCATTAAGTCCATCAATCAATTTTTCACATGTACATGTTTAATCTAAAAGTACATGTGCCTCAGAAACGAAATTTTACAAATGTTATATTAACATTAACATATTAATTTGTTAATCAGTTTACAGTTAAGACTCTTTACCTTATCATAATCTGATCCCCTTTCTATCAATTATAATCATAATATTATAATTTTTTTAAAAACGTCCCCTAACCATTAAAATCTGTCGTACGAAATATGAAAGTTTGCTTGGATGGATGGATGGATGGATGGATAGATGGATAGATTGATAGATAGATGGATAAATTCACAATCTCACAAGTTTACATCTTGCAATCCTGACTTTTTTTCTCACAACTTTAGTTTACATCATGCAATTCTAAGTTTACATCTCTTGATTTTTATTTTTTGTTGTTACTTATGGAAGCTTGTTTCCAACAGGATAAAAAAAATCACAATTGTAGACTTAATCTCACAATTCTGCCTTTGTTCTCTAAAATGCCAATTTAAATCTAACTATTCTGACATTTCTTCTCAAAATTGTATGTATCAGGTAACTGTGTGTTGACTTTTCTCAGAAATGCGAGTTTATATCTTGTAATTCTGATTTTATATCTTACAATTCCGAGAAAGAACTGCGATAAATAATTCAGTCTGAATTATGAGATTAAAAAGTTTCCAATTACTTTTTTTCTTTTTTTATCCAGTGGCAGAAACAAGCTTCCATAGTTTGTTACAGGTCTATTATTTTATGCGAGTTTAGTCAGAATTGTGAAATATAAACTCAGAATTGTGAGGGAAAAAATGTGTGATAAAAATTGTGATAAAAATATACCAACGGTAGCTAGAATCTGTATATTTACATAAAGGCTGAAATTCAGTATGCTTTCAACACCATATAAAGAGAACTAACTGTACATAAACGTCATCTGTTCATAGTCAACCAAAGAAACAAGTTCAATACGCAGACATAAGACTTCAGAGTTTGAGGGCAGTCTCCAGCACCACCTTCACATTAGCTTTTGCGTTATCACTCTGTAGCCAAACATTATCAAAACAGACGAGCCAGAGGCTTTTACGACTGCAGGGGGGTTTAAACACGTCACGCGGGTTTAGAATTGGCTTCTTATTGCAGCCGCAGGAGTTATTAGTAGAAGCTTGGTGTGTGGTTATGTACCCTGGAGCAGAGATTAAGCAGGTGTTTGGGGTTTGTGCCATCGCTTGGTCGACACCAACTACACATTCACATTAGCTGCTAGTAGCCGGAGAGACAGCTTGTGGGCCACTGGCCCTCAATTCCTGTCTTCATTTAGTCCAAAGACTGTGTGCAGAATGAAAGAACGGATCTCTAGCCAGACACATCACCCAGTTTTAATAGAGAGAGAAACAGATGTGATATGGCTTTCAGTTCAGTAAAAAATGTTAATATAGAGTTACTTTTAAACACGGCATATTTCCAGTTACTAAAATTCCCATCTCAACAGCATTCTTCCATCTTAGAAACATTGCCAAGTTACGAAACGTTACCTGTTTCTGATGCAGAAAAGCTAGTTCATGCATTCATGACCTCTAGACTGGACTATTGTAATGCACTGCTAGGTGGTTGTCCTGCATCTTCAATAAACAAGATACAGGTGGTCCAAAATGCAGCTGCTAGAGTCCTTACCAGGTCAAGAAAATATGATCATATTACCCCAATTTTACAGTCTCTCGGTTATTCTGTTTATGTGCCTACAACCTATAGAACACCACCTCTCTGAATTCTGGGACATTTAACTGTCAACAAATGTATGTGATTTAATTTGGTCAGGCTGTAATGCTGTAGAGAGGCTGCTGTCTCTCTGTAATGAATCCATCGTTCGTCTTCGGAACACAAATTAAGATATTTTTGATGAATTCCGACAACAAGGATACTACCACGATCAAGGTCCAGAAACGTAGCAAGGACATCATTAAACTAATCCATGTGACATCAGTGGATCAACCGTCATTTTACGAAGCTACGAGAATACTTTTTGTGTGCAAAGACAAAAAAACAAAAATAACGACTTTTATTTTTTATACGTAAACAATGTAAACGACGTATCTGCGTGGTGATGCTGACACAGAACAGCATACATTGTTTACGTTCAGAGCAAAGCACGCGCATACGTCGTGACACTCTCCAAAATGGTGCCAGGGTGACAGGGAGGAGACGAATTGTTGAATTAAGTCGTTATTTTTGTTTTCTTTGCGCACAAAAAGTATCCTCGTAGCTTCGTAAAATTACGGTTGAGCCACTGATGTCACATGGATTAGTTTAACGATGTCCTTGCTACCTTTCTGGACCTTTATCGTGGCAGTATCCTTGCTGTCTATGGGAGGGTCAGAGAGCTCTCGGAATTCATCAATATCTTAATTTGTGTACCGAAGATGAACGAAGGTATTACGGGTTTGGAACAACATGAGGGTGAGTAATTAATGACAGAATTTTCATTTTTGGGTGAACTATCCCTTTAACAGATACAGTTCAGTAAGTCAGATGTTGATTCAGTTACCGCTCTGATTCATTCAGTAAGTTCATTTGTTCATGAGTTCATTTTGTTCATTTGAAGGATTTGTCAGAGTGATTAAGACTGGTAAGGACTGATTAACCAACTTATTTTGCAAAGTGGAAGTAAGCTATTTTCATTTAATGTGCAAGCCATGAGTAATTAATTAGATGTTCAGTGCAATAAATGGTAACAAAAAAAAATGTTTGTTTACATTCGTATATGATGAAGTATGTAAAAGTTTATGCAGAGACATCTCTTGTTGCAACAGGATTTAATCAACATTTAGTGTAATTGTCTTTTTAATCTTTCTATCAAGACTAGTGTTGTTTTGACCGATTCACTAAATGACTCTTAAAAGTCATTCTCTTTTGAAACAAACTACCTTCCTTTTCATGCAGCTTGGAAGAATAACTTAAAGGGGTCCTATTATGCTCTTTTACAAAGTCTTGATTTTGTTTTGGGGGTGTACTAGAACATGCTCTCATGCTTGGTGGTTCGAAAAACGCATTATTTTTCACATAATTTACATTATTAAAATACCTTTCTCCCCATCCTGGCACAATCGGCTAAGGGATTTTTTAAAAACGAAATATCTCCCTTTGGAGTGGACTTTGAGATTTGTAACGTTCTAGATCTTTTTTATGCCCAAACATACACACTACACACTGACTAAAATTAAAAAAGTGAAAAAGCATAATAGGACCCCTTTAATGGAAAGGCATATCTGTCATTATTTTGCTGTACATGACATTCAATTAGGAGGACTGATTCAGAAACAGGCTCATAAGAGTGAATTGGACTATACAGCCTGCTGTCTTTTTTTTTTTTTTGCGTGCATATCATGAGACCAACTAAAAGAAAGACGTGTTGTCTTGCTATTTTTTGCGGTCAGTGATACAGTTGAGGTCAAAAGTTTACATCCCCTTTCAGAATCTTCAAAATGTTAATTATTTTACCAAAATAAGAGGGATCATACAAAATGTATGTTATTGTTTATTTAGTACTGATCTGAATAAGATACTTCACATAAAAGATGTTTACATACAGTCCACAAGAGAAAATAATAGTTAGATTTATAAAAATGACCCAGTTCAAAAGTTTACATCCCCTTAATACTGTGTTCTTACCTGAATGATGCACAGCTGTGTTTTTTTGTTTAGTGATAGTTGTTCATGAGTCCCTTTTTTGTCCTGAACAGTTAAACTGTCTGCTGTTCTTCAGAAAAATCCTTCAGGTCCCACCAATTCTTTGGCTTTCCAGCATGTTTGTGTATTTGAACCTTTTCAACAATGACTGTATGATTTTGAGATCCATCTTTTCACACTGAGGACAACTGAGGGATGTAAACATCTTTTATGTGAAATAACTTATTCGGGTCAGTACTAAATAAACAATAACATGCATTTTGTATGAGCCCTGTTATTTTGGTAAAATAATTAACATTTTGCAGATTCTGAAAGGGGGGGGGGGGGTAAACTTTTGACCTCAACTGTATTTTGTCTTAACATATTTAATTTGGACAGCAAATTCACATTCATAGCATTACTAAATATGACAAATGTGATTCACTAAAGATTCGTGAGCGCCACAATTTTAAAACGGCGCAAGCAACATTGTCTTCTTGCATTTGAACACAGCCTGTTTTATGTTTATTCAAACATGATGAAACCCATTCCTCCATATGCGCATGTAGTCTATATGAGTAAGTGACCATGTCATGCTTCATCCATATTCATACCGCACCACTGATAATTACATCTACAGAAAGTAAAGTGTGACATCTGCTAACAATTAGCAAACATTTCCTCCACGGCTGGCGGTGAACAAGGAACAGTGTTTGGGCTGGGGCAGCACTGATAAATCGGCCCCTTAAAATGGTCACATCCATCCTTATCAGTGTCGTTAGACGGAGACAGGACAGGCACCTCGCAGCCCATCTGTCCGTCTGTCAGACGCCATGCACCAGCCACTGCCCACGTCCACATATCAGCAGTGCCATCACATAAACAGCTGCATGTGTTTTTTATAAGTTCCTTCTCTCCACAATAATAAGCGGTTCTCCATGCGTCATGCAGGATGGATCTGAACGTGGGCCAGTGCTGAAGCTATTTAGATATTCCAACCACCTCTCTCTCATTTTTTTCCCTCAGCTCGGGTGTTGAAGATATTGACAGGTGTAAGACTCTTCTGAGGGTTGACCTAGGTGGAAGTATACGGCAGTGGAAGCAAAACTGCGGGACAGTGCCGATCTATGAATGCTGACTTTAGATGACAGGTGCTGGAGATGCACCAACTTTTCCTTTGAAACAAAGAGTGAGATTTTGAGGAAGAGAGAGCGGGGAGTTTTTGACAAGAACTTTTTGTGAGTGAAAATGGCTGTAATACTTCATACTTAATCATCAAGGGTGTGGAAACAATCACAATGTGCCGGGCATTACAGTCCCTAGAGAACGCCAGTGCGCCAGTCTCAGTGCCAAGAGAGACAGGTCTGTCCGTGACAGAGCGAGTGTGATTCTCATGAGATGGTGAAAAAAAAACCTAATGACCCACCAGCTGTCTCTTGGACGGTGCTGGCAACTGTTTCCACCCCCAAATGGTTTATTATCAGTGATTAACACAACCATGAAAAAAAAAAACAATGTTCAGTTTCATATGGTGAAAGATGTTTTGCATTAAAGCTGATTTAATGAAGATTAGACATTATAAAGTATATGAAGTAATACTATTTGAGTAAATTTGATATTTGAAGAGATATAAATCAGTATCAGTGTTGTATTATTATAGTTTTGTTCAGGGTATAACTTTACAGTAAGATTCCATTTGTTAACATTAGCTATGAGAAATACTTCTAAAGCATTTATTAATCTTAGTAAATGCTAATTTCAGCATTTACTAATGCATGAATAAATCAGTATCTGCTAATATTATTTAAAGGACCTGAGCTAACATGAAATAATAAATAGCACTTGCAATTTTTATTAACGGTCATTAACAAAGATTAGTAAATTCTCTAAAAATTGTATTACTCAATGTAAGTTCAAGTTAATGTAATAACTAATGTTAAACTAATGGGACCTTATTGTAAAGTGTTATAATTTTTTATCAATAGTTTGAATTTGTTTTTATTTTTATGTTTTCCATTTCCCTTTAATTTTTGTTAGTTTTTGTAATTTATGTGTTTTTATTTAATTAGTTTTTTAACGTGTCTATATAGTTTTATCAATTTTTATTCAAGTTTTAGTTATTTTTATTCAAATTTGAGTTATTTTAGTAAAAGTTAAATCAAAGTTCATCAAAATTATAGAAAAATCTATAGAAAGATTCCTTGGCAGCTAGCTGAAAATAAATATGTTTTTTACCTTCATTTTATTATATTTATAAAAAAAATGTGCATATTTAAAATATTCACATTTTATATTAATTATTTATTTATTCATAGGATGGTACAGCACAGATAAGAAAGTGTACTTGGTGACCCGGGTCGACCTACAGTTCTGACAAAAAAAACTGCGCATTTCAGAAATACTGTGCTTGTACGTTTTCAAGAAGAAAAAAAAAACAGAAATCGTTCTGCAAAGCACATTCCAGCAATTTACCTCATAATGGGGTGTGTAGGCAGTGCCACTTATCCAAAACATCAATATGCCAAACAAATAAAATATATTTCCCAGGGTGTTTTGTGCAAAAAATAGCTGGTTATTTTGTATCAACGCATTCATAAATAATGGGTAGGAAAAGAGAGATTGATGTTTAGTTATGTTTCCTCCTGCCAGAACCACGCAGCTTGGAAAATTATAGCGTTTGCTGCCATCAAAACAGCACGAACATTTAAGTTTTATTACGAAAGTACAGATTCTATGATAAATGTAAAGCGAAGTTTATAAGCAGTCAAGTGTGTCTAAACTCAAATTTCAGCATTATGCATAAAATGGCTTGGTTTTAAATCATTAAGTCTTTTGATGGCACTCATTTTTAATATTTAGAAAACACAGCATACATGGAAGATTAATTTCCCATAATGCACTGTGCAAAACATGTTGCGCCGCAAATGTTACTCAGTGTGAAACCGAACAACAAAAGAGAAATAAAGTATTCTTTATTGTTTCAGCTCACTCGTCCCTCAAGACTCCAAAAAGCCATTACATCAACAAAGCACATGCATACACACACACACACACATACACTCATTAATACCCATCTCTCACCCTGAGACAATATTGGCGCCTGTTTGATGGGCTGATAAATTAGACAACACAACTGTTTGCTGAGATTAACCTAGCATGAGAACAGGGCTGTAATGGGTGTCTTCGCCTCGGGAATGAAACAGACAGCAACAGGACAACTATGTCCTTGAATGCCACTCAAAATTCGAGGCAGGGTGTCTCGCTGAAAAGGTCACGGTTTAAGCGGGTCTGAACTGCCCTGATCAGCAGGTGAACTCATAGTGACACTGTTCACACACACTTTGCCGAAGCGATACTCGTCGTTGTCCCGTCCCATTCATTGTGCCGGTAATAATCCGTGATCCTGGTCAAAAATAAGGGATGACAAGGGCTCGAGGCCATTGGTGCTGTCATGGTGGTCCCCTTGGGGTCCGTGGAGGACAACTGGCTTCATGGACCAACGGTCAGTAACATTAACCAGGGCCCGGAAGCGTGAGCTGATGTGGGTGATCGTAGCGGGGCTGTCCAGAGGAAAGAACAAAGCGCTTTCACCACATGACCTGAAGTCAGTCGCCATCTGTGTCCCTCACAGATGACAGTATGCTCATGTCTTTCGATCTATGAACACTGACTTTAGATGACAGTTGGTGGAGATGCACCAACTTTTCTTTTGAAACAAAGAGTGAGAGTTTGAGGAAGAGAAAGCGGAGAGTTTTTGACAAGAACTTTTTGTGAGTGAAAATGGCTGTAATACTTGCTCATGTCTTTTGTTTTTCCTTTATTTACAGCACTTTTGTTCTTTTGGAGCTCTTTTGTTAAACACATTTAACACAGAGAGGACGTTATGGACACTTTAGAATACCATCTTCTATTGCAGGCGTTCTCAACTGGATCGCAACCCAAAAATGGGTTGCCGCTCTTCCAGGAACAAAAACAATGGAAATTTTGGACAGCAAAATATTGTAAATAGGTATATCTTTTAAAAGGAAAGACATCTTGATAAAATGGTTAATGCTATTACCAGTACTACTACATTTCATTAGGAATACACTAATATTACAAGTTATGCTCAATAACCAATAAATGGGTGAAACTACTATTCTATACCATTTTGACAAAAAAATAAAAAAAATAATTTAAACTAAAATTAATAGTTTTAAGTATTATTTTAAGTTTATTGTAGTTAACTAAAACTAAAACCATTAAAACATTTCCATCATTTTGTATGAAATAAAATACACTTTAACTGAAATAAAATAAAATATTAAAACCTTAAACTTTTTACCTTTAAATTTCAGCTAGTTGCCAAGGCAACATTTCTAATTGTCTTTTAGTTAACTTTAAGCAGTAAAATTAAATTAAAACTAAAAATTAAATTAAATTATTAATTAAAAACATACAGACATTTAAAAAAAATTAAATGACAAAAACAACTAAATTAACTTTAAAATTAAAATGAAAAAAAAAAACTAATTCAAAATATTAATAAATCTATAAGGGAATATAGGCATGACAACATTATAATGTACATTATGAAAAATTTATATTTGTTAGATTTATCAGATTTTTTAAAGATTGCATTAAATGTATTAAATTATTATTGTTTTTAAAATGTAACTTTAAATGAGCATTAAATAACTGCAAAGGTATTCAAACTGTAAAAATAGAGAAAAATAAATGTCCAATATCATATACTGAAAAATGTAAAAACAATAATAATAATAGAAAACTATAATAATAGAAAACTATCTGCTGATAAATATATAATGCTGATAAACGATATGGTACAGATTTATCAAATGTAATGTTTGATTTAAAGATCACTGTGTTGGACCACACTTGAAGTCCAATAAAAAAATCGGTTGGCAAGTTGGCAGATCATTTTGACTTGTTTTAAGGGATAATTCATTTGTGCTTTTATGTTTTTCAGTTTTTTCATTTGTGACCTTGGACCACAAAACCAGTCATAAGGGTCAATTTTTCGAAATTGATATTTATACATCATCTGAAAGCTAAATAAATAAGTTTTCCATTAATGTATGGTTTGTTAGGACAAAACAATATTTGGCCAAGATACTACTATTTGAAAATCTGTAATCTGAGGGTGCAAAAAAATCAAAATATTAAGGTAAATCGCCTTTAAAGTTGAAATGAAGTCCTTAGCAATGCATATTACTAATCAAAAATTAAGTTTTAATATATGGAACATGATCGTTACTTAATATCCTAATTATATTTGGCATAAAAGAAAAATCAATAATTTTGACCCATACAATGTATTTTTGGCTATTGCTACAAATATATCCCAGCGACTTAAGACCAGGGTCACATTTATTTGTTTATTTTTTTTGCATTGAAGGCACAGTATGCTTGATAATGAACTGGAATGATAGATGATCATACCAACCAAAATGACAGAAAATACATGTACTGATTCAAAGCCATTTTTAAAAAGTTTGTTCTTGTTTGCATGTCCAAGAAGCGTTGATTTAGACAGAACCACAGAAAGGGATGAATGAAGAATTCAAAAAAGTAAATATGAGCAGTGCCAGCATGTAAAATTGCCAATGCATTTCCAATTTCATGCACCAGCCCTCCACTAATGCTGCAATCAACAGTAACAATACACATAAAGCTGTCTAAGGCTCCTAAGCCATTCTGTTAGAAACCTGGCATATTAAAGCAGAATATGCTGAAGAAACATCCTGGCTTCATTACCAAAGCAGAGAAGCGACCAAAGTGACGTGGGGAAGTCTGGAGAGTGGGGTTACTCAATAACACACTTACCCAAACAAATCATCCCGAGCCTCAGCACCAACGGTGTTCATATAATGTCAATTTCGTTTCATGGGGCTCCGGAGACTTGAATCCGACACCTCTTCTATCCATTCAGTAAAGTGCGAAGCTAATAAAAGGCCTCCTTAATATTTGGTCAGGCCTTTGATGGAAGTTGTGTTGGCCCTGTGGGAGAGGTTTTCATCTGCACGCTGAGTGAAAACTGAAAAATAGAAAGATACGGGGCAGGTAAACAAAGGCAGGGGATGGGGACTTTGTCATCAAGTTCAAAACTCCCAAAATATATTACTTTAATAAGTACAAAACTATTATCCAGTTTATAGCAGAGCAGTAAACTGCAATGGAGGCTAATCAAATTCTGTTATAATGAGAATTATGAGTTCTAGCATCGTCCCACGGCTTTGGGCCAATTACAGTCTGTAAATGATTTATGATAATCTAGTGATTAAAAAGTAAAGGCTACATAAGGATGTGGTATATTTGTAGAACTATGTTCATTTGCATTTGAATGTGTTTTCACCAAGACTGCAACTTAAAATTTGTTGAGACAACTTAACCATACAACTTAACTAAACTTTCCATTTTAAGTCAAGCGACAACGTATTACTTATTATTACTTATTAAAAATACTCCAAGACACTATAAATATTGTTGGCCCTTTAATAAATTGTTTCTATTGTAAGTTGCTTTGGATAAAAGTGCCTGCTAAATGCATACATGTACATTTTAATTATAGCTTAAAAAAGACTAAATAATCAAATAATTAAACAAATAATAATTTTTATCCCCTAAGTAAATAAAAGCCACATGCAGTAATTATTTGTGTCCAAGCAGTTAAAACACACTTTAGAGGCTTCCTTTAGTTATAGCGCCCCCTAGAATCAGAAATTCACATTTTCTTTGAGGAAGATGATGACAATAGGGTTTCAGTGCTTTATGTTTGGACCCCATTTCTAAATTTACTTTTGCTCTCCATTTACGTAATATTGTCATCTAAGAGGTGAAAAAATATTAAACAAACATCAAGAGAGCTGAAATGAAAACGATTTTACATTTCAGTGGTTTGGTGGCAGTAGCACTTTTCAAGAGCAGAAATCTCTGCAATAGTTTGTCCAAAAACTGAAGCTGTACTAAAATAACCATTCCTCCTTTTGACAAGCTCCATCAGGGGCCGTGTGGACGCCTCATCTGCTGCTGGATGGGGCATCAGCTGACCCTCTAGACCCCTCTTAGGCTGGCCAGCCAGCTGTGACTGTCCCGTCTTTGGTTGCTCTCGCTGGAGGAGGCAGCTGAGATCTCCCACGACCTTAATTACATGAAATGAGATGGGGCTTGTCTGCCATCACCGTCCCTCATTTCACACTCACACTGGGCCAGAGATGGTTCATAAATCTCTGTAGAGTTTCACAGGTGTCTTACAGGGAAAGCAATCTGAGTGAACAGACCATAGCGGAGGATTAGAACCAAAACTTAAAAATGAGCATGTTTGGGGAGCCTTTTGGAGATACGTGCATTATATACACTACTGGTCAAACATTTGGAATAATTAGGATTTTTTATGTTTTTGAAAGAAGTCTCTTATGCTCACAAATTCTGCATTTATTTGATCAAAAATACAGTATAAACTAATTTTGTGAAATAATAATGTATTATTACAATTTAAAGTAATTTCGATTGTAAACTGTAATTTATTCCTGTGATGAAAAACTGAATTTTCTGCAGCCACTGTCATTGCATAATAAATATAACAAAATATTTGTATTTCAAATAAATGCTGTTCGCTGAAGTTTTTATTATTCAAAAATGCATCAAGGTTTTCACAGTTTCCAACATGGATAATAAGTACAATAACAATAACCGAGCACCAATAATAATTGATAATAACTGAGCAGCAAATCTAAATATTTTAATAATTTCTGAAGGACCATGTGAAAAAATTCAGTTTTGCTATCACAGAAATAAATTACATTCTAAAATATATGATTGATTATTGAGATATCATTGTAGTAAACAGCATACAACATCAACAACATTCAATCTCTTTCCTGACACTCACTACAAAACACCATAATGTGACATAAAAAGCACAAAAAAATCACATTCTTCTAAATGACGAAAGTAATGTTCCATAACAACAGAACATCACAACACACACGAGTCATGAGCCGATATGTGCCCATTAGTGAGCGGAAATAAAAAAACGATTTCGTTTCCCACCACTTGAGAAGCAACACACAACTAGGCATCAAATAAATCACTGGCGCTGGGAGAAAACGTGGGGAATATTCCCATACTCATATGCACATTTCGCCTCTCGAAGGTAGGAATATGATGGAAAAATTAGGCCAGATCTTAACTACCATCACTCATGCCTGAACCTGAAAGAGCTTTTAGATCATCTTGTAATTACAAATTATTTTTCTAATTAATTTTCGGTTTCGAGTTCCAATACCATCTGGTTATGAGGGTTAAAGCTAATTGAAAATGTTATTAAGATAATAATGTTTACTCTACACGGTGCGGATCCAGTTGAGAACTGATGAGATCTCATTCTCTCGCTTTTTCATTCTTTCTCTTTCTCAAACTGACCCTCCCCCGTCTTTCTCCTCTAGAGGAATGGAAATCATAAGGAATTGAACGTTTCTGATGCAGATTCTGGTTCCTTGGGGGTTCCATCAAGAATTCTTTTAGTACTTTGCAGTTAGAAATATTTGGGGAAAATATATTTCTTATTGAATTTACAACCCGTAGGAGTCAAAAGGATGAGATACTGTATTTTCAGAACAGACATGACAAATCAGAAATGTAATATTAATAATTTATTCATTCTCAAATACCACTTAAGACAGCAAAATTAATGTGTATATTTAATCTACAATCTCCCATATAAAAAAGTCAATCACTTATTCTAATTTAGTCCACTCATTACTGCTTGATCGTTTTGATTCAGTAACTTGTTCATAAGAGTCATTTATTCAGAATCACATTATACTGGTTTCTGAATTATTAAAAATAAGCGACTCATATGAGTCATTCTTTCGGGATTGTGGCTGTACAAGTGGTGCTGCATGATTTTGATTCATAAGAGTCATTTATTTGTGAATCTCACTACACTGGTTGCACAGTATGTTTTTGATTCACTAAAAATAACTTGTTCATAAGAGTCATTTATTTAGTATCACACTATACTGGTTGCATAATATGTTTCTTGTTTTTTTTTAAATAGCCTACTCATACGAGTCATTCTTTCAGGGTTGTGGCTGTACTAGTGGCGCTGTATGATTTTGATTCACTAAAAAGAACCGACTCATAAGAGTCAGTTATTTGTACTACACTGGTGGAAGAAGTTTAACAACTATTAACGGAATTGAGAGCCATAAAAAATGTCATAAAAAGACATAACATTTTAGTTTTTTCTTTAATGGGACTGATTCTAAATGGGAATCATTTCGTGGTTCCCAAACCTACTCCTCTGCACCATCTGTTCTGCGCTCTCCCCTTCTTTCTCTCGTGGCTCAAGGCTGTTTGCTTATTGTAATTGCGCATAGTGGGAACACTTTTTTCCCTTTTGGCAAAACAGAAGTTCTCTAATCCATACTGACATGGTGTTTCTGGGGAGTTGGGCTCTATCTTAACCTGCTATAGTGCACCATCCATAAACGAAGTTCCATATTCATGAAAACACACACACATATAGATAAACAAAGAGAACGGTACATGCTAACACACACACATCCTTGGCAGCTCTTTTTTTGGACTCTGAACACTCATCTCCACTTGGCCATTCCATACAATAGAGAAAGGAAAAGCCTTTCTTGAGGGGGTTGAAGCTTACCCATGTGTTAAGACATAATGAATGTGTGCGTACATGCTCTTTTCTCAACAGCCCCCAAGAAAAAGCATGACACACATTCATGGAGCGCTGAGCATTTGCAGCCTCTCTGCTCATGCAGCCACTTCTCGTATGGAAATCAAATGTGTTGTTTTACGGCATCTTTGTGACACGCCATATACTAATGCATTTATAGCTCAACACCGACCAACCGTCCTCTTAAAGAAACATGCCAGGAATTACCCTTAGCGAATCCAGTGTGGCGACATCTATAATATCCAGTTGTTCATGTCAAACTCTATACTGGTGTTTGTTTTTCACAGTACAATCCTGTGAACGAGCTGTCATGAATCTCATTTCCTCTTCAGCTCTCAGCCAATCAAACGCCTGTAAATATCCACAATATGCTCAGCTGTTATTAACAGCGGCGCACATGCTAGAGGCCGTTTGCAAACAGAACATACATGATGCAATTAAATTGGCAGTGTGCATTGAGGTTCAATCGCTTTATGTATCACCCAAGTGTGAAAAATGCTGCAATTTTCCTAGATGGGCGTAATCAAATTATGGTTGATAGTCAAACGATGTGCCTGTGTTTATGCACAGCTGAAAATTAGGTTCAGATGCATATCATGGCTCCCCCCCTGCCTCTATAAAGAGGTGAGTTATGCACCGCGAGGCTGAATGCACAGCAAAAGCCTTGAAAAGCAACCGACTACGCATAGATGCCTTCACTTGAGAAGCCTGAACCAAGAAACTGATTTTGAACTATTTGGGCCATGACAATTTAATTGGAAATGAGAATAGCAATGCTTTGTGCAATTTCCTGACAGGAAGATATTCATAAACAAAACAAGAGTGGAAAAAGAAGGGAAAATGGAGGGGGGGGGGATTCAAATAAGCAAAATTAATTGTGAAGGAAAAGAAAACAGAAGAGGATGAAGACAAAAATACGTGGAGGAAGATGAATTAAAGAAATAGTTCATCAAAACAAAATGAAATTCCCGTCATCATTTACTCATCCTCTTATCATTCAAAACTAACTTTTGCTAAATGTCTTTGATAAAGCTCTCCTGGATGTAAATACAATGGAAGTAAATGGAACGGGCACTGTCAAGATATAAAAATAAATAAATACAAAATAAAACAAAAGCAACTATTATCATAAAAGTAGTCCATATGATTCATGAACTATATAGCCCTCACATTGTGTTCTGGTCATTTTGACCCAGAGAGGATTTTCATTTTCCTGAAAATGCTATTTAATGTTAATGTTATCACATTGGACTACTTACTGACTTCACAGAAAAATGTGATTTTTGTTTTTGTAGGGTTGTTTTCCCCCTCACTTTGTTACATTTCAAAAATGACCAGCCTACAAAATCTTGCTTATAAATTTCTCATTGTGCTATATTACCACCAAACATTGGATTCAATATTTTTATCAACTTGTTTCCTTTCTATTAGCACAGATTTCGGACTTGTTTTTTGAACGGACTGATCGTAAGCCTAATTGACCTGAACTCATGCACCTCAGGTTGTGTGTAAACTGTATAACTGATGATAATACAGCATAATGAGATATTCAAATTGAAAATTCAACAGATTGAAATTTGAAGCAGAATTAAGGTTTAATTAAATTAAAAAGTTTTTCTAAATCTTTCTGTTTAACACTCAGATTATTTGAATTTGTATATTCAGATACATCACATTAGGAAGCAAATTTTTAACATCATATATGTGTGCAGTCGACATTTAGAACTCCAGGAACAAGCAATCAAACAAACAGCTATAATAATCATTGTCTAATGTAATCAAAGCCTCAGTCTGATTATGTTAAGCAAACAAAGGTGGTTAAATGTCACTCATTAAACAGCTTCAGGGCGCCTAACCATTACCCTTCAACCCGTTCAGTAAACAGACGATTTTCTGTTCTCGAGTTGTCTGTAAGCCTCTATCCTCACATTATGTACAGTACGTAATGCATTTGTGACTGGCACAAGTTCCCACCCAACCCCTGAACCCACGGCCTGATCCAGACCCAGCTGAGCTGTGCCATGCATCAAGCCTATTTTCTTCCTGAACGTACTGTAGGAAGTGGATTTGCATTAATGAGGTCTGGGATGTTAAGCCAAGACGTACTGTACCTGAACCCTGTTTTCCCATTTGCCTAGTGCAAAAGTTTTCACTGACGTAAGCATCGAAGAGATGAGTGGACATTCAGAGAATGTGATAGAGGAATGGATTTTGAAAACCTGAAAGGTCAAGGTTTAACCTAAAAACTTTGCAACATACTATATATAATATACATATTACACAAAAATAAAATGCTATATAAATATATTACATATAATACAAATAACTTTTTCCCCATTTCATATAATATATAAAACTAAAATAATCATGTTTATATATATTTAATAAATATTTAAGTTATTATTATAGTTACAATATATTTATTAAAGAGATACATATTTCAGACAATAGAAATATTTAAGTATATCCAATATAATATACATATATAAGATTCCCTATTACATAAATAATATAAAATAAATGTTATACAAATATATTAAATCTAAATAATTTTCCCTCATTTAATTTATTATATAATAAAACTATAGGTATATATAATATGCATATATAATACACACGGACTCAAAAATAATATAAATGTTATATAAAAATATTAAATATATTTTTCAACATTTAATTTAATACATAAAACTAGAATGATATTATATGATATATTTTATTATAATGAATAACAATTTTTTATATATGATATTAATGAAAATGAATAACTCTTTTTATATATATATTAATATATTCAATTATACTATACTTTATATTATACTTTTCCCCATTTAATTTGATATATAAAACTAAAATAAAATAATCATCTATTTATCTATTTAATAAGCATATGGTGACATATGAATATGATTAACTCTTTTTTTTCTCCATTTAATATAAAGTATAAATCAAAAATAATCATCTGTTTACAATAATATTTTTGGTATAGTTTATATTATTTAAAGGGCTATAACTGCAGCATCAAAAGGCATGTGTTATCCTTGTGTTCTAATTATAAAAGTCAGAGAGCATAACAACCAACTACAAACTGTGTGCGATGGGCCGCAGAGAAGAGCAGGCAGGGAGAGGCCATCGCTGTGAGCGGTAAGCACAGAATGACAGCTGAACTCATGGAACCTGCTCATATTAGACCGAGTGTTTGTCATCCCCTCACAAACAATTAGCCTTCATTAAGCGAACTAAATCTGTATGCATCCCTCCTGTAGTGAACGCAGCAGGGGCGGCCACCTCTCTTGGCCATTTCCACCCTCGGCACAGCTAGAGGCTGAACATCCAGCCATGATGGAGATCTCCTCCACAGGCCAGCGGGGAAAATTAACAGACTGTTTACGTTCGGCGCTTTTAATTTATGCCAGGATGAACCCATCAAGGGTGCTGTGGTTTGTCTGCGGGGGGCCTCTGGATGTGACAGAGGTCGTGCGCTCCGTTTCTCACCTCACAGACGACAGTAGAGCGCTTCGTTTCATATCTGAGCTCTCTCAGCTAGCTGCAGCAAAATAATATGGCTTCAAAATGTCAGACAACAAACACAGCCATGATACAGTCACAATGCACTCAAAAGTAGATGCACAACCCTGCATGACTTGTGCAGGACTTTTGTGTGCACCGTATTGTACAACGGCAGAACATTATCCTTCTCCGCATGCATTCTATTCATACCTTGAGCAATCAATCTACACTCAGGTTAATATAAAACCCTCCAAAACAATTGGAGAGCCAACGAAGGCATGGTGGCTTCTGAAATAAAACTCTAATGGATATCCGCAGGAGACTGCCACGAACAGTGATTAATTAGGCCTTAACCGTGAGCTTTAAACCTGTGCTCTCTGTCTCATTAGAGCAGAAAAGCAAGCATTTTTAGCTACAATAGTTATTATCCTTTCATAGCACTCCAAGTTGATCTTTTGTCCCGGTCCCGCTGTCGGATATTAAGGCTTCAACTGTGGAGATGTCTGACATTTAACAGAGCCTGCGGTGTGGCTTAGGGGAGCGGGGCGACTCTCTGGGGGGAGAAATTGTGCGAGACCCCCTCCCTGGTGGCTTACAGCTGCCTGATATTACTCACCTTGTCACCTGCTGCCGTAGCGTTCAATAACATGGGATGACACTCTGGTCTGGGCAAAAATGAGCTCTAATTGGCCTTATCACCTTATCAGCCACTGTATGTGCTGTAGGATCTCCTGGAATCAATTAGACAGAATTAGCAAAAAAAGTACAACAATTAAAACCAATTAAAAACAATAATGTGTAACATATAAACATTATTAAAAAGTGAATAAAATTATTATACATTCTATTTAATTATATATATATATATATATCCCAATAATCTGCATTCTAAAATTGGCTTGAAAAAACAGTAATGTTATGTATGAATATAAAGTAAATATATTAATATATTTTTTATTGATTAGACATTAACTTTTTTATTACACTGTAACATCAGTATCATACATAACATTGTTTAAATTATTATTAAATATGTAATATTAATTATATAATACACTGTTCAAAAACAGTAATGTTATGTATGATTATGATCTAAACATATTTCTTTTTCATAAGAACTGAACTTTTTTATTATTCTGTAACACCATAGTCACACATCACATCATATGTTTATTATAATAAATTTTAGCTAAAAACTTACTATTAATAAATATAACAATCAACAAGAAAAATTAAATCCTGTGCACAATAAAAAATTATATATCTAATATAATTGTTATAATTATAAATCTGCTTTCTGAAAAAAAAAAGAAGAAGAATGAGATTATAATGGTTACAAAAAAGTTAACACTCTCATAGAACAAGTTCAACCATCATTATATAGTGATTAGTTTTAAAAAATTGTGATTTAAAAAATCTGGGGATCAAAAACAAAACATCTGCTCACATTAGTGACAAATCAGTTATAAGACACGTGTCAACCCCAGAGAAATGACGGGGTAAGATGTCCCACATGGCACCATGTACAGCAGATTTAGGGAAGCCCTATAGCGATTTTCTTTTCCTGCAGCTATGCTAACTGCTCTATCTACTTTAATACATCAACATTTCAACCCATAGGGGATTTTATGTTGTGTCAGGATGACGTTATTCCCTACAAAGCTACTGAGAGAAACATCTTGCGCATCTTTACTTCCGTGCTACAGGGCAAGAAATATCACACAACCACAGACCGAAGTTCATGCTAGGTTACCTGCTCCCTTTGTACAAAAACCTCTATAATTGGGCCACATTTCATCTGTGCGCATTAAAAAAAAAATGGCAAAAGAATGGTGATAATGCTATGCAAAAAAATGCATTAAAGTCCACTGGGATTGTCAGTCTGAAGATATAGTATCAAAAAGCCTCCGGTCTGCTGCCAGTCAGCTTTTATGCAGATGTGTTTCGGCCTGGCCTGCCTTTGAACAATTTGTCATACTTTGATATTGTATTAACCTGCGAATGCTGACTCTTCATTTGTTCAATTCTGAGGGGAGAGCTACAGAGCGGGAAAAGGCAATATTTCAGTGGAAAGGGAAGAGAAAGAGAGCGGGGCGCTACGTAGATCCGGCTGAACATTAAAAATGGCTGAAGATGAAGGCGAGGTGCGATTCATCATGTGGGCCGGCTGGTGTGGGCCAGTATCTGAGACTATTTACATTGCTTGAGCAAAGGTGAGGTGTAAACACACTTTTGCTCATGGTTTACGTTCTGCTCAATGCACCTAATTGGCTTTCGAGTGTATCATCCTGTCCTTGGAGAATGGGAGCTGATGAATGTTTGTCTGGCCACCGCTGTGGATCCAGAACGACCTCCCTCTCCGAAACACAAAATAAACGCTTCAGTAATAGCAGTGGCCCGGGATATTAGCCTATTGTAAGACGTGCAACAGCAAACATCCGCCCAGTTTAGTCTGTTTCTACTAAACAACCATATCAGATCCATTTTTGGATAGTGACGCACTGGTTGATAACCACTGATGAATTACACTTTATTTCCTAAAGGTTTAAAGGTCCCATATTGTCAAAACTGAAATGTCCTGTTTTTTTTTCACAATAACTGAGGTCTAGGGGCTATGTAACTACCATATAAGTTTCAAAACAGTCAGTCCACAGTAAAATGCACACAGCCTGCATAAAGTAGCTGTGATTTTTCACAAACCGTTGTGACTTCCGTAAAAAGTTGACGTCAGAACTACACAAGTTTTTTGGTTTCTAAATCCACAAAACCATCTGCTCATATTGTTTTTTTTATGCCTGAAAATCAATAACTGAATGAAGGCGAAATGAAAAACTATAAGGGATGAGGAGTAACACTAGCATCCTTTATTAGCTTCAGCAAGAAACTGACTTATAATAGCTCATATTTCACGTAAAATCAACAAGCATTTTTCACCTACACACATCTAACTGCAGAGCATTAAAATATGACATTAGTAATATAAGGCTTTATTGTGTACTTTGACACCTGATATACTGTATATTGAAGCCTGTTTCTGCAACAGAATAAAAAATAAATAAATAAAAAAGGTAATTGCGACAATATATATATATATATATATATATATATATATCTCACACAACCTTCATGTGCTTCTAGATTAATTATATATAATTATATCTGACTCAAGTTACATAGTCACGTGTAAAGACTGACAATTCAAAGCTTCAGACTAAATAATTTCTCAATAAATGATCAAAACACAAGTAATACAATAACCCCAGTTCGCTCTATACTTCATAACTGTCATTATTAGATTATGTAAAACATGAATAACAATATGCATTAAACAATTTAATTGAGGAAACAACAGGCTTCAACAACCCACACATACAAGCCTGCATTTGCCATTTTTCACAGAGATCTTTAAACATTGCAATTCGATTACAACATCCAATTTAAGAACTTTCCTCGTCTCGCATGATTTCTGGTAACGCAATTTCTGTGATTTGGTTCAAAGCCCATCATCACCAACTGTCAGCACACGTTATTGTAAAACATGAGCCTATCGTGAGTGATTATTTTCTCACATTCTCACAGATAATACAGACATACAACTAACACTTTATCATAAAGCATGTAGCAAACACACCAATCTTTTTCTGAAATGTAAGCACATAGAGAATCTTAATGAATATTGTCATTTTAAACTATAACTAACTTGTCAAGGACAAAAAAAAGCCTCTGACAGTAAACTTAATTAAAAACACTTGATGTCTTTAAGAGAAATCTTTATGGAAATGAGGCTGAAAGAATGGAAGATATATGCATATTTGTCAAGAGGTAAAATAAATTCAGCATTTGTACTTCAAACTCAGCTGAACTCCCTGGAGATCACTTGGAGGAGACCCTGATTTCCATGCTCTTAAAGCACCAGCACACCCTAACACGCACATGAGCACGCGCACAACCACATATCAGATAGAATAAAAATTATTTAGGTTATTTAAACATTTTTCTGCCTGCCCAGAATGCAAAGGGCTCAGCACTTTTTCACAAAAGAACTGTCCTTTTTTATTAAAATGACTGGCTGTCCTGTGCCACACAGCGCTCTGTGCAGACCGTACTTTTTTTTGTTGATGCAGTTAGCTGCGCTTCGGGCAAAATAACAACTTGCTCCTGCCCCCAACCCCCCCCCCCTCCTTTTGTG
>NW_015659390.1:1004322-1004812 GCF_001515625.1 Sinocyclocheilus rhinocerous
GAACTTCTCAAAAAAAAAAAAAAATGCTGTTCAGAGTGGAATGACGTTTAGTAACAAGAAAACATTTTTTTTTACTACAAGCAATTTATATGATTTATAATAATATTGCACTGTTATTCTAAAGTCACTTTAAAAATCTTAAAGGGTTAGTTCACCCAAAAATGAAAATTGGCTTGTGTTTTACTCACCCTCGAAGCATCCTAGCTGTACGCGGAAGCCGTTCCGGCGGAAGGCGTATGATGTATGCGCAGCACGCGCGCCTCTGAGATATGCTAGTCTCGCGAGTTTGTTTAATAGCAAGCCAATTTTCATTTTTGGGTGAACTAACCCTTTAAATATAATTTCATGTTCTAATTACAAGGCTTTTCCTGTATTATTAGTTTTTTCCTGTATTACTATATTATTTTACATAACTAGTAACAATCAGTAACATTACTTAAAGGTCCCATATTGTCAAAACTGACATTTCCTGGCTTTTTTCATGATAACT
>NW_015659390.1:1004857-1006181 GCF_001515625.1 Sinocyclocheilus rhinocerous
TTCAGTCACCACCCTGAGCACTGCCCACAGTCCCACTCTCTGTTTGCCAAACCCCCAGGCAACATCGCGTGATTCGCCTCCATGCCATTGCTGAGCAACAACAACACGGAAACATGTCGAGAAAATACTGCTCAGTCTGGATGTCAGGAAACTACATCATTGCACCCTAGGGCTGTGATGGTCGCCGTAACAACCGCGTCAACCGTAGTGCACGTGACATCACACACTATATAACAAGCATAATACAAAGTTTTGTATACAAGTGTAATAATAGTAACAGTTGCAAATTGTTTTATTTAGACTATAAGTCTATGCTAATTCACAAATTACCTAAAAAACCCAATCCACAGCGTTTGATCCTTTAGATTGGCAGGTTTGAGCGCAGGAAAATACGGTACAGAATACAGAAACCAAATACTACATCGCCAATCTGGAATCATTTCCATTCATGTCACCCATCCGCATTTGTACAAGTGTCTTCAAGTTCACGTGATCGCAAACGCTCGGCTGGTCAGGTTTGTATTTACTGCATTGTACAAGTGTCTTCAAGTTCACGTGATCGCAAACGCTCGGCTGGTCAGGTTTGCATTTACTGCATTCGGTGTTTGAAAAAAAAAAAACATGAATTACCATTCTGAAACATCCTGTTGTAATCGTGTTTGAGGAGGTGGTTGGTTGTCTCCTGTCGTCGCCGATTCAGGGTCTGAGTTTGGCTCAAACATGTAAGGCTGGACAACATTTCCCTCAGCAGTGACCATTACCGGTGACCTTACTTGTGAGTATCACCAATCCACAGCAGGCTACAGCATACATGACCCTAGTTACCCTAGTTACCCCTGGCCGTGTGTCACTCAGAAAACAACAGGCCAATCAGAAGAGAGGCTCATGAATATTAATTAGACAGGCCAAACTCGACCTGTTCTTTGCAGAGCTCCTAAACATATATTCTTAAGGACATCAAGACTTAAAATAAAACTCCAGAAATTTGTAAAATATGTGACCTTTAAGATTTCTTTCGTGTCATGTAACTGAGTGCAACATCATCACAAATTAGCCGTTGTTCTCCCCCCATATTTTCCCACTTTATTCTAAACAGTACTGAGCTGTTTAGTCTATGCTTAAACAAATTTAAATTAACTAGATTCATACTAAATGCCACTAATGCAAAAAAAAAAGTGTCCCAGCAACCTCAATATTAATGGTACTACAACATCATACAGTGGGTACGGAAAGTATTCAGACCCCCTTAAATTTTTCACTCTTTGTTATATTGCAGCCATTTGCTAAAATCATTTAAGTTAATTTTTTTTCCTCATTAATGTAC
>NW_015659390.1:1009725-1010926 GCF_001515625.1 Sinocyclocheilus rhinocerous
TTTGAGGAGGTGGTTGGTTGTCTCCTGTCGTCGCCGATTCGGGGTCTGAGTTCGGCTCAAACATGTAAGGCCGGACATTTCCCTCAGCAGTGACCATCATTACCGGTGTTTCTATTGACCTTACTTGTGAGTATCACCAATCCACAGCAGGCTACAGCATACATGACTCTAGTTACCTGTGGTTGGCCTGACCGTGCGTCACTCAGAGAACAACAGGCCAATCAGAAGAGAGGCTCATGAATATTAATTAGACAGGCCAAAATCGACCTGTTCTTTGCAGAGCTTCTGAGAGAGGAGCTGTAAAAATATATTGAGATGGTTTTTGGTACTTATACCGCAAACATATATTCTTAAGGACATCAAGACTTAAAATAAAACTCCAGAAATTTGTAAAATATGTGACCTTTAAGATTTCTTTCGTGTCATGTAACTGAGTGCAACATCATCACAAATTAGCCGTTGTTCTCCCCCCATATTTTCCCACTTTATTCTAAACAGTACTGAGCTGTTTAGTCTATGCTTAAACAAATTTAAATTAACTAGATTCATACTAAATGCCACTAATGCAAAAAAAAAGTGTCCCAGCAACCTCAATATTAATGGTACTACAACATCATATATTTTACAAAAAAATTTTGTTTGGCGTCAGTGATACATACACACACACACACACACGTTTGTTTCTGTGAATTGTGGGGACTTTCCATAGACTTCTATTACTTTTATACTGACCAAACAATATTTTCTATCCCCTAACCCTAAACCTATCCCTTACAGAAAACCTTTTTGCATTATTACACTTTTAGATAAACATCATTTACTATTTTTAATAATTTTTTTCCCTCGCAGGGACCGCAGGCCGGGACCCACAATGTCAAAAATTTTGGGTTTTACTATCCTTGTGGGGACAGTAGCATAAACAAGTACACAATTTATATACTTTATTTGATTCCACATTACAAGTCAAATTTCATTAGGAATCAAATTTTTTGAATGATCCAACAGATTAAAGCAAATCCGCACATTGTTATGGATTATACAGTTCTATGGGTACAGGAAACATCGCCTTTTCCAAATAAACATGCTTCCTATAGTTGCTGAGATTGAACAGTACTTTGCCAACTGTTTAGCCCTTATTTTAGATAGCCCCCCAATGCAAAGTCCACGGATCACCAGCCTGTGTACATGACCTAGACTACCA
>NW_015659390.1:1011480-1026665 GCF_001515625.1 Sinocyclocheilus rhinocerous
GAATCTGTCAGAGCATGGCAACATGTTTTTAAGCCCGCCTTCATCTCGGGATGCGACGGCCACATCATCAGCATAGCCCTGGACTGGGTTCGGTGACAGGACGTGGGGCGGGGCATGTGTACAGAGCCATTTTAGCCATTGATTTATTGCAATGATAAAGTTTACAGCACTCCATGGACAGCCAGTTTTGATTCCTACCTCAAGTGGTATTGGTCTGGTGAGATCTTTTCCACAGATCACTTGCACGTAGGAATCACAATATACATATTTTATTATGTCTACATATATCTTAGGGAGCTGTATCTCTTCCAATGCATCAATCATGACTCTATGAGGCAATGTGCCAAAATCAAATTAATAAAAAGTGTCAGTAAACATTTCTACATTGTTTCAGAACATTTCTATTTTAAATAAATGCTGTTACTTTGAATTTTATATTCATCTAAGGATCTTGAAAAAATCCTGCATCACATTTTTTTTTAATATGCAAAAAATAAGAATGATTTCTGAAGGATCATATAATTGCGGTTTAAAAATGTAGCTATGACAACACATGAACAAATTACATTTTAAAATATATTAAAATAGAAAGCATTTCCTTTAATGATAATAATTTGAATAATATCCCACACTGTGTTGACTGTATTTTCAATCAAATAAATGCAGCATTAGTTAGTATAAGAGACAATGAAGATCAAAAACATAAAAAAAATCTTACTGAACCTTTGAATGGTAGCATATATAATTTGTATATGTATATTGATGAAAAATATATAATGATGTCTTTACATTTCAAAAGATATAAAAAATTACATATTTTAGTTTTATTTGATTTTGTTTTGTATTTATATTACTTTTTTTTTTTACTTGTTCGGAAATGTGTCAAGATTTCATAATGTATCAAGTACACTGAATTCAAATTGTCACAAGGGGCGCTATCATGGGCAGTACTGTTTTTTTATTTATCTTGTTTGTTTGTTTTAAAGAGTGGCAGCAACAACAAAAAAAAATGCCTGAAATGCATTATATAATTCAAGGGGTTCAGTCAACAGTACATTATAGCCCTGCTCTAATTAAAGCTGCTTTTTAATTCCAGCTCTAATTATCAGAATATTCATCTCTCCTTCATCCAGCCAGTTTTGATATTGAACATTTCTGCATCTGCAGGGGGTTGATCTAGGTCATTTCCCTGTTCTCTCTCACTGACCCCAGAGCTCTCTCATTTTGTCTCTCATAGTTGAGGTATACCTATGATGAAAATTACAGGCCTCTCTCATCTTTTTAAGTGGGAGAACTTGCACAATTGGTGGCTGACTAAATACTTTTTTGCCCCACTGTATGTGGGGGCGTGTTCGAACGAGCCGTTTTAGGTAGGTGTGGCTAACTCTTAACTTTTATAAAGAATATCTCTTTGGATTTGAGACTTTAGTCTTTGCAACTTTACAGATCTTCTTTATGCACCAAGAGCTTGTAACACTCTAAAGAGAAAGGAAAAAATGAAATCGCATCATATGACCCCTTTAAAATAGAAAGCATTTCCTTTAATGATAATAATTTGAATAATATCCCACACTGTGTTGACTGTATTTTCAATCAAATAAATGCAGCATTAGTTAGTATAAGAGACAATGAAGATCAAAAACATAAAAAAAATCTTACTGAACCTTTGAATGGTAGCATATATAATTTGTATATGTATATTGATGAAAAATATATAATGATGTCTTTGCATTTCAAAAGATATAAAAAATTACATATTTTAGTTTTATTTGATTTTGTTTTGTATTTATATTACTTTTTTTTTTTACTTGTTCGGAAATGTGTCAAGATTTCATAATGTATCAAGTACACTGAATTCAAATTGTCACAAGGGGCGCTATCATGGGCAGTACTGTTTTTTTATTTATCTTGTTTGTTTGTTTTAAAGAGTGGCAGCAACAACAAAAAAAATGCCTGAAATGCATTATATAATTCAAGGGGTTCAGTCAACAGTACATTATAGCCCTGCTCTAATTAAAGCTGCTTTTTAATTCCAGCTCTAATTATCAGAATATTCATCTCTCCTTCATCCAGCCAGTTTTGATATTGAACATTTCTGCATCTGCAGGGGGTTGATCTAGGTCATTTCCCTGTTCTCTCTCACTGACCCCAGAGCTCTGCAGAGGAGCCGAGCTTCATTTATGAACTTGGTGAGGAGTTGCCAGTGAGCCAGAAAGTCACTTGGAGTCATTTTCAGCCCAAGCCTAATTACAACTCCGTCGTCTCTAAACCATTCCTCTTTCAAAGCCCACTCTAATAAATATTAACAAATGAATTAGAGCTAATGTTTTTGAATTAAGTGTCTGTGACCAGCCATCATTAATAAGAACTCTAGAGCGCTTCACTCATGAGCTCATTACTGAATAACTCCTAATTTATTGCAAATTTCTTCCCTCTAATGGTTTCTTAAATGGCATTATAGAGAAGCATGCATGCTTTCTATTGAAAACAGCCGCAAACCAGATGGTAAAAAAGACATAGAAAATAAACAGAAACGCATGAATGAGCCCAGCTCGATTTTTCGTAATAGTGGTTCGATGCTGAGCAGAGCTGCCAGTGATCTCAGACACTCCCTTGAGAGATCATCTAATCCGGACCAGCCTGCCAAAGGCCATCAGTAATATCTAGAATGAATGTGCTCTGTTTTGGTGCTGGAAGGGATATTGGGAGGGGGTGGTCTCGGTTTAACAGTGTTACAACTAGCGGTTGGTTGACTTATTAGTAGACTAATAGAGTAGGGGATTTCAAAGTGGGGGTCGCACGGGGGTGCTAGGAGGTCAGCAGAAATGGTAATTGTGTACAAAAAAATACATATATTTACACATTTTGTGAATATATAAAAATTTTACAATATATCAGACATATCACTTTATAATATAACACTTAAGTGGTCCATTGCAATGGGATCCTCATATTTGGGGGTCTTCTAAAGTAATTGTTAGTCTGGTCCCTCTTAGCAGGAGACTGACCTCATTACTGGGGAAAAATAAAAAATAATTATTTCCAGGCCTCTAAATCCTTGTGAGGGTCATATAACTTTTGCCCTTTTGTTGCTCAGTTTTCAGACTTTTTATTTACACTAAACAATCTGAGAATCAGAATTGGAATTTCAGTTTCTGCTTAAAACCAAGCCTTATTCAGGATGATTTACAAAACCCAAGGCACTATGATTGTCTATTTATCAATCCGTCCCATTAAGAAGGACCCACATAGATAAGATGCCTGAAGCTACAGTGTTTCTAACAGCTTCATTTCAAATTTCTCACAGTAACATGCAAAAACTTGCATAATATGTGAAAAATAAATGCATACATAACATCACACACTACTCTAGCCAGTTTTGAGAGGCCTCATTTATCATAGCTGGCATTTCAAAGGTGATTATTTTTTAAAGCAAGGCTGGAGAGAAAATCTACCGGTTATTGTTTCAGAAATCCCCATCAGGGTTTCAGAATTGTAGACTCAAAAGAACAAAGATTTAGAGAAGGGGTGAACATTTGTCCTTGCCATCACAGTCAATGAGGAAAGTTGCTTAGGATAAGTGGTGGGAGGAAAAAGGGCTTAGCAAGACCCACAGAACTCCAGGAAGATGAACATTTGATTTTAACCTAGCTAGAAATCTAATTTGACTTTGTATTTTACCTGAATTATAGATGAGACCGAATGACATACCAACCGACAAAATGATAGATAGTACAATAGATAGAATGATAGAACAATGGATGGATGGATAAAACAACAGACAGAATGATACAGTAG
Organism: Sinocyclocheilus rhinocerous; assembly: GCF_001515625.1. Classification (NCBI taxonomy): domain Eukaryota; kingdom Metazoa; phylum Chordata; class Actinopteri; order Cypriniformes; family Cyprinidae; genus Sinocyclocheilus; species Sinocyclocheilus rhinocerous. The sequence continues at coordinate 1,015,279 of NW_015659390.1, forward strand.
ATATGTAGATGAATACAGTAGATCAGGGGTGCCCAACCCTGCTCCTGGCGATTGACTGTCCTGCAAAATTTAGCTCCAACTCTAATCAAAGACACCTGCCTTTAATTTTTAAGTGATCCTGAAGACCCTAATTAGTTGCTTCAGGTGTGTTTGATTAGGGTTGGAGCTGAACTTTGCAGGACAGTCGATCGCCAGGAGCAGGGTTGGGCACCCCTGCAGTAGATTAATGACAGACCAACAGGTAAATAGAACAACTAAAGGATGGATGGATGGATGGATAAAATAACAGACAGAATGATACAGTAGATAGAATGACAGACCAACAGACAGACAGATATAGATAGATAGATAGATAGATAGACAGACAGACTGTACAACAGAACGATACATTGAATGACAGAACAATAGAATGATAGACAGACAGACAGAACGATAGATAGAACCAACAATAGAAAGAACGATAGATAGAACAATAGATAGAACGCTAGATAGGTTGATAGAACGATAGATAGAACAATAGAACGATAGGTAGAATGATAGATAGAACGACAGACAGACAGACAGACAGACAGACAGATAGATAGATAGATAGATAGATAGATAGATAGATACATTAGACAGATAGACAGACAGAGTAAACCAACAGTTAACCAAACAGTTAATGGTTACCTGAAGTCTCAGGGTGGCTGTAGATCTCAGATTCCAGGCGTTCCCGAGTTCACAAGAACATGGATGTATATAAACAAACACACTGACAGTGTAAGTGATGGGCCGAGTGCTCACAACAGTAGCCAGTTTGTCACAAGTGACATCTTCATTCTGCTGCCGCGCACGAGAGCCAAGAGCTTCCACGTTCTCTCATCCATGAAGATGCAGCTTTCTTCCAAGTTGCTGACTTAATTTGCAGACTTGTCTTCTTTTGTAGACAGAGGAGCAGATCTCTACAGCTTCTTCAACAAACACTGGAAAATCAACACACATTATACATTATACAAATATATATTTGTAGGTAGTGTGAAAATTAAATTTGTTCTTTGTTTTAGTTTTTTGATGTTTCCTATGAAAGACATCAATATAAAAAAGTAATGGTGAGTTTAAAATCAGAAAATGTCACAATGTAAGATATAAAGTCATAATTACAAAAAAATTAGTCACAAGTGTGAGAAATAAAGTCGCAGTTCAGATATAAAAGTAGCACTCTGATATACAATAAATATTTCACAAATAATAAGTCACAAATGTGAGATGAAGTCACAAAGTTGCAACTGTGGAAAAAATGCAATTATAAATACAGTCACAGTTGTGATATATAAAAGTAACACTTTGATAATAAATATATCAAATAACAGGCTTCCATATTTTTTTGTATCTACTGAAAAATGTTTTTCACGGTAACAAAGGCAATAAAAAGTTAGTGAGTGTATCATGTAAATGTAGTTTGTGATTCAGTAAAAATAAAGATGTAGGAGGAGTTTTAACAAGGGTTCACCCAAATATGAAAATTACCTCTTGATTTACTCACCCTCAAGCCATCCAATAGGTGTATATGACTTTCTTCTTTCAGACTAATACGATCCGAGTTATATTAAAAAATGTCTTGGCTCTTCCGAGCTTTATAATGGCAGTGCATGGTGGTCAAGATTTTGAAGTCCAAACAAGTATATTCATCAAACATAAAAGTGCTCAACACGGCTCGGGGAGCTTAATAAAGGCCTTCTGAAGTGAACTGATGTGTTTATGAAAACAGTATCCATATTTAAAATTGTATAAACCCTAATCCTAAACTCTAATCGCATTCACAAAAGAGTGGCGTTCCAGCAGATGACGTAGGACGTAGGCAGAGCCCAAGACAGTGCTCACAAAGTTCTTCAGCTTATAAATAATATGAGATAAAAGCAAGCATTTTAAAACTGAGGGGAAAAATGGAGATCCAATTTTTCAGGGCCAGAACCACCAATTCTTCAACGAAACAAGACCAGGTCTGGCACCAGCACTTGTTTGGTTGAAAAAAAATAGAGGCAAGACTATGTAAATAAAAGTCAAATTTTTCTGAGAAAGTATCTTGTTGTCTTTATTCTAATCAAATATTCTAATATCTTGTTGTCTTCATTCTCAGGCCTGATGGAGAAGGTCACACATGATGATAAATATGATGATCTCCACACTGTTTAAACATACGGTGCTTTCAAGTCATGTCAGAAAGATAGTATTTATGAATGCCACCAAAGTTATTACAAATAAGAAACTCTGAACATTCTTTAAGCTCAGAATGATCAATTTTGGGTCTTCTCAGTGAGAAAACATGTCAGATGCAATGGATACTGTGTTTTGACTGTAAATTTACAATGTTGCATGTACAAAATACCATAATATTGTACAATTACGATAGGTGAATATACAACAATTCAATTAATAGAACATTCATAAACTGAATAAAAACAAAGTAAATAAAAACTTGCTTAAAAAAAGTTATCTGACGAAAGTGATTTGAATGCAAACAACTTCCCAAGAGGACTTGAACGCACCAATCCCACCAAATATTATTATGAACAAATGTCAGTCCATTCCATCATTCAGAGTTACTGACAATATACGTGAAAAATCCTATTTATAGCCCTACAGTATTTATAAATATAACCGCTTAACAGAGGCTCCAACAAAGAAAAAAGCACTCACTATATGGAAATGAATCCAAACTGTAGAGTAATACAGAATCATAAACGAGTTGTTTATCATTTCGCAAGGCCGCATTCACAAAGCTTTACCCGCCTTTGCAAAATTGCTGTGGCAACATCACCATCATAATGAATACCAATAACTCTCTTCCCCTTTGTGATGAATATTACACCAAATTAATCTTCTTAAGGCGGCTCTCAATTACAGAACCGCATCACCCAAACAATGATTAATATGAACCTATTAGTATGAGGTTCAGGATTATTAATGGAGGCTTTGCAGTAAAAAAAAAAAAAAGAAGAAGAAGTTTGGCTCACTCTCCAGCTGCAGATTCATGCCGTGGCAGGATAGGCTCCTCCAGCTGGGCAGTCTGGAGCAGGGCACCCCCTGGGGGACTGGAGGGCCAATTACGGAAGATAATGATTCATCACTGGAAGCAGAGCACAAGGCCAAATTTGGGATGATTACATGGAGGATGGCCGATCCCTCCTGGGCGGTGCATGCGAGCTCTCTATTACAGAACATAATTGATATTTTCATGAAAAATTAATGGCGGCTGAACGGCGACAGCCTCTTCATTTTCGCCAGCAGATGAATGAGTACAAGGGGAGGGACAAAACATGGCAGATGAACAAAGATCCATCAAGGGTCCGCGTCCTTCGAAACCGCAGCGAGAGGGATCACCTTCCTCTGCACTAAGAATCTGAAGTTTGCGGACATTAAGAGGTTTTCTTGTTTCTATGGAGACAGAGTGGTAGGGATAGCATTTCAATAGAGTAGACAGCAGATTTGGGAGAGAGATATTGCAGTCAGTCAAAATGTAGTATCTTAATATCACAATAGCTTATTATCACAAGCATGTTTTTGAAATGAATAATAGTACAGTATGTTGTGGGCAACATTGAAATATGTTAATATCCTACATAGTTTTTGTAAGATTACAATAAATGCTTTTTTAAATTTCATAAATGCTGTTCTTTTTTAAAGTAGTAAAAAAAAAACATTGTATTATGGTTTCCAAAAAACTGAAACAACTGTTTTCAACATTGATAATAATAAAAAAAAGTTATTTATCTCCAAGTCAGCATATTGAACTAAGGATCAGAAGGATCATGTGACACTGAAGACTGGAGTAATAATGCTGAAATTTCAGCTTTACCATCACAGGAATAAATTACACTTATAAATTACACTTACACTTATACACAAAATATATTAAAATGGCAAACAGTTATTTTAAATTGTAATAACAGTTCACAATAATACTCTTTCTACTGTATTTTTATGTGCACGGTCCTTATGTGCATGGTTTGACTTGTATGTATTGTATGTACCCCTAAGTCTATTTGGGGGGAAAAAAAAAACTGTATTTTTATAAAATACAAATAAATGCAGATATGATGAGCATATAAGAGACTTATTTATATTCTACATATAAACATTATGCAATATTGTATGAAAAAGATTGATAATCAATTGTGCGAATCAATTAAGAAAAAATGACTTGTGATCAGTTATGATTAATTGTGAGTTATATTTGTAAAAAAATAAAATATATTTACACAGAGTCCACAAATTAATGGAGAATCACCACATATTAAGTATATATTATTTTTAAATAACATTTATTTTTATTTATATTTAACAATTATTTATTCATATTTCTTTAAAGGCATCTTTTCTGCAAGTACGATTTAAGGCCAAATAGTGTGAACATATAAACATTAGCCACAGAAAGTGAGAAAAAAACCATTAGCATAGCCTCAGGAATTAAAAAAAAAAAAAATCTTAATATCACAATAGCTTATTATCACAAGCATGTTTTTGAAATGAATAATAGTACAGTATGTTGTGGGCAACATTGAAATATGTTAATATCCTACATAGTTTTTGTAAGATTACAATAAATGCTTTTTTAAATTTCATAAATGCTGTTCTTTTTTAAAGTAGTAAAAAAAAAACATTGTATTATGGTTTCCAAAAAACTGAAACAACTGTTTTCAACATTGATAATAATAAAAAAAAGTTATTTATCTCCAAGTCAGCATATTGAACTAAGGATCAGAAGGATCATGTGACACTGAAGACTGGAGTAATAATGCTGAAATTTCAGCTTTACCATCACAGGAATAAATTACACTTATAAATTACACTTACACTTATACACAAAATATATTAAAATGGCAAACAGTTATTTTAAATTGTAATAACAGTTCACAATAATACTCTTTCTACTGTATTTTTATGTGCACGGTCCTTATGTGCATGGTTTGACTTGTATGTATTGTATGTACCCCTAAGTCTATTTGGGGGGAAAAAAAAAACTGTATTTTTATCAAATACAAATAAATGCAGATATGATGAGCATATAAGAGACTTATTTATATTCTAAATATAAACATTATGCAATATTGTATGAAAAAGATTGATAATCAATTGTGCGAATCAATTAAGAAAAAATGACTTGTGATCAGTTATGATTAATTGTGAGTTATATTTGTAAAAAAATAAAATATATTTACACAGAGTCCACAAATTAATGGAGAATCACCACATATTAAGTATATATTATTTTTAAATAACATTTATTTTTATTTATATTTAACAATTATTTATTCATATTTCTTTAAAGGCATCTTTTCTGCAAGTACGATTTAAGGCCAAATAGTGTGAACATATAAACATTAGCCACAGAAAGTGAGAAAAAAACCATTAGCATAGCCTCAGGAATTAAAAAAAAAAAAAAGTCTCAACTGACCGCCACTCACTGGACATTTCACTTTGAAAGTGTCATGAAATGTGCAAGCAGCAACGTAATATCATTTTACAGAAATGTCGCCACAGGCACGTATTTGCAGTGTGCTGGGATTGATGAATTCAGTGGTTTTCAGTGCAGTTGTGGGCCCTTTCCCTCCCTTCTAAAAGTACACTTATAACTTTATCCACTTCAAGGACACACAATTGGATTATGATCCCAGCACCAGAAAGAAATGAGGTAATAGAGGCCAAGGAGAAAAAAAAAAGTCCTCATTATAGTGTGTATTCTAAATGGATCTAAATCACAAAGGGACTAAAGCGTATAGTTTGAATAGTGAGATCGGCAGCAACACTTAAGAGGACATTAAGTGAGTCAGTGAGTAAAGTGACAGCAATTCTAATCATACCAGATGCTCAAAAGCACTATGTATGAAATAGTGATATTATTCAATCATAGTCACAGAAAAGTGGCATCTTTTAAACATGGAATCCTGCCAATGCCATTACATATAAACAGTGATTTAGATGATATGTTCACCACAGTTACAACTAAACACCCCCGACCCCAAAACTGAGCATACATTAGAAATCATCTACCACTCTCACCCACTCAAAACAAAAAAAACCTCCAATTTAAAAACTCTCAGTTTTCACAATGAGTTGAATGTGTTCTGCTGCTGCTCATTTCAGCAATATTACTATCTTGTTTAATGTCTGCCTCTGAATCTCCCAGGGGACGAATGACTGAGCTTCACAAGTTTTTTTTGTGGATGATTTGCATTTGATCCCTCACTGGAAAGTCAAACAGCCAAATACATTTGCAGCTGGAGCGTGGTTCTCGGTTAGTTAACAGTTGCAGTACTGAGGCAACAGAATAACAACTCAAAACAATGGCACAGAGTGAAAGGCGAAATTGTTCAGGGTCTCTCTTCGAAGCCGTCAGCTGTCCACTATCGGTACAGCCAATTGCCTTTCTAAACTCTCGCCTCCCCTAAATTGTTGTCAAGGGTTTTGCAAAGTGATGCTCTCTGAAATTAAACAAGGAGAAGGAGAAAACAATCTCAAACTTTGGCTAATTTATCTAACGTCTCTTAGGCGGGAGGCTTCAATTACCTTGAGGAGCTAATTTTGTCTCCCCAATCATTGACTGAGAGATACTGCATTGTATAATTCATATGGAATAATTACATTGCCACGCTTTACGTGACAGTAATATGGAGTTGGAGTGATGGGGGCATCTTCCAGTCAGGGCGCAGAGAACAAAAATATTCCCTGCAGGTCTAGTTAAAGCTGTAAAATTGAACTTAAGTTGTTATCATATTGCAAATAAGTGCAATAAGGTGCCCAAGATAGATGACTGTAAGCTAAGCAGGATCCAATTGTAAACAAAGCAATAATTTAGCATACTGAGAATGCAGCAGAAATAAAAGCCTCTGGCTGTTACAACATGCAGATACGAAGCGCTTGATTGGTTTAAAATGTACCTTTGGTATTCTGGTCTCGCACAGAGCCAAGAAAAACACACTTGGATTGTCTCTCAAGGAGGTTTAATAATAATTCCTGGAGAGAGGTATCCATTAGGGATTCATATTCATCTCAATGGTACTCGCTCAGCTGGCGCAAGACCACCCTGAAGTTGAAATCTGTCATCTGTGTGCATATTGTTTTAAGCCAGTCACCCAAATTGCAGGAAAATGACTTCATGATGGTTGATAGAGGAGTGATATTTGATATTTGATTTTTTATCTATATACAGTATGTGTATGTATAAGATAATCTATATATCCAATCAGTGTTGTTTTAGTATCAATAAGATACAATTCGTTTTTATTAATCTTTTGAAATAGTTTAGCTGGTTTTAATTTTGTTGTGTATTTTGGGCATTTTTATTAGTTATCATTTGAAGAGTTCATTTGCAAAAACAGATAACTCCGTTTTTAACTATTTTCAAAAATCATGTTTTTTCATTGTGCATTCCAATTAATCTTAATCAAACTGTAGTTGGGTTATTTTTATTAAGTAAAAATAACAAAAAAAATACAGCTAACTAACACAATAAAACACAATAAAAACATGATAACAAAATAAAAAACATGGTTTTTGAAAATAAAAAAAAAAAAAACATGATTTTTGACCATTTTTAAAAACAAAGTTATCTGTTTTTGAAAATAAACTCTTCATTTGTAATACAACGTTGTTTTTTAAATTAATTTTTTTAAAGTTTTAGATTTTATGTTAGTACATCAAGTTAAACAATGAAAATGAGAAATGATTGACTGAACCAACTAGCTGAAATAAAATCAGTTTTTTATAATTTTTCAAATAACATGTTTATGGGTTTAGTTTTAATTTTAGTTAACTTTTAGTATAATAATCCTGTATATAATATACATATATCTAGGGTTGGGTATCGTTTTTTTTTTTTTATATACCGGTGCCAAATCGATACTTTTAAAACGGTTCCGGTGCCTAAACGGTGGCTGAACCGATACTTATTAAAAAATAAATAAATAAATAAAAATTCCCCCAAAAATGATGGATTGGCCATTAGCACTATAAACACATGATGAAATTATTTTTCAAGTGCGGTGCCGGTGATGATGCTTCTTACGTTCGTTTCGTAGAACCAGAGGACAAATATTTCAATCGATCGCTCAGGCATGGCACCGAAATCTGAGTTCTGATTCGGTTCTAGAACATCCCGGTTATATGGGTACCGGTGCCATATTGGTACCGGGTTTCGGGTTATAATTTATTTTTGTTAATTTAATTTAATTTAATATTTTTATTATTAACAATTAATGGCTTATTCTGAATGGCCATCACTGGAAAAAGATTATTTTAAGAGTTAACTGGAAAAAAAAGCATGCATGAACTTGTGCTCTTCTGTAAACAAGTTTGTCCTGAAGACTGTTTTACTAGATTTATTTGTAATGGCAGAAAGTGAACAAATGGTATTACTTGCTGTCAGCATCTTTAACGTTGGATTACCTTGGTTATGGTACTGTTAAAATTTCACCAATTTGGATCACAGAAGGAAAATTCTCAAGAGCCAACCAAAACACACAATGGAGCGCACACAAATGAAAGGAAATCCCAACCTTGCAACTATATTCTGAAGCGTTCAGCCAGTGACTTTGATGACATTTCACAAAATCAGAGAAAAGGTGGAGGACAGGTCTCTCTTCACCCACACTGCCTCACTTCCAATAACAGTCACACCTCAAGATCGACTCCATGAAGGCCAGCAGCTGATGCAAAACCTTAGATTCAGTAAAGATACATTCTCCCAGTCTGTTCATACAGCATAATGCCACCAGGACCGGGAATTATTGCCACGATAAAATTCTGCGCAATATCACAGCCTTATTTCATTCTGTGTAATTAGGAGCAGAGAAGAAACATTCCTCATGCAGGAGCAGAAAATAACATCTCTCTTTCCAGTTGATGAGATTTGCTTCTTATTAAGGGCAGTTTATGATTCCACCGCTGAAAGGCATGAGGCACAGAACAATAAAGAAACATAATAGAAGAGGAGGATTACTGGAGATTCTTTCCTTCCCTTCTCCCCTATCTAGTGTTAGGTGTCTGACTGCTATTGACCAGAGTTTATTAACTTCTGTAAGAGAAGGGAAGAAGAAATAACCTCAGGTAAAACCCAGGATTTATCTTCCTTTACAGAGTTTTCGTTACTGTCATACAGTCCCTAAGCTGAGTTCCCAAATCGGGTTCCTTTTGAAGCAAGAAAACGGTTCCTATTGCCTGAGCAATAGTTCAGGACTTGGGTAAATTAAATTCAAGAGCACAGTGTTGCTAACACAAAAGTACCAAAAAATACCAGTGTTATTATGTTTTGTTGTTGTTGTTGGATATATATGTGTATGCATGTACACACACACACTTCAGTTAAAAACTTTGGGGTCTTGCTGCAACGCAGTCCTTAAAGTGTGACAGAATATATATTAATCTGCCTGATGAGAGTTCATTAATCAAGATCAGCATCTAAAGCCATTTTCCTCTCAGAGGAAATACGCAAATGGACTCTAATTTAAATACACACCACAAAGCTAAAAGAAATGGACTTAATTTTCTAGCCAGTGCGTAAAGAATGACCAGCGACCGCGGTTCTAAATTGAGACACCAGCCGAGAATGATTGCTATATAGCTGAAGCCATATGTGGATGAAATCCACAGCATGTGCACATCCAGGCGGTGAAATCAACCTCAAAGGGAAGCTGTGAGATGGGGAATTAGCCTCAACCAAAGCCTGCTGAACACAGCCAAAAGTATGAGAGTCTCTCACTCAGCCAGAACAAATATTAGCAGAGCTAAGTAATAATATTAGCAAATATAGTGGAATGCGCTTTAGCCCCTTATGTAACTAGAGCCGTAATTGCCTACAAAGCTTTTAAGATTACACTTTAGTACCTTCTAGATTCAAAGAAAGTGACGGTTCAATATAAGCAAAGAAGTGTCAAATCATGCCAAGTGAACATCAAGTTTAGCTAAACAGCCTTTGACTGTTGGCCAGTGTGAGTGATATTTTTTAAATTATTGTGATTGTTTTGAATGCATCAGGTAGAAAGGGTTGTAAAATCAGGTTTTAAAAACCTAGATTTTTTTGAAAGAAAATGTAACATATAATGAAAAAAAATTTTTCAGACATGAATAAAAATACACAAATTTAAACATTTATATACAGGGCCTAAAATTAACACTCGCCAAGAGCCAAATGCGACTAGCCACTAAAAATCGGCATTGGTGAGCATATGTAACAGTGTCAGTCACCAGTTGGCGGGTAAAACTTTTACGAATTATAACAATGCAATGAAGTGAAAACAACAGCCAGTTTTTAAAGAGCCGTAATTGCCTACAAAGCTTTTAAGATTACACTTTAGTACCTTCTAGATTCAAAGAAAGTGACGGTTCAATATAAGCAAAGAAGTGTCAAATCATGCCAAGTGAACATCAAGTTTAGCTAAACAGCCTTTGACTGTTGGCCAGTGTGAGTGATATTTTTTAAATTATTGTGATTGTTTTGAATGCATCAGGTAGAAAGGGTTGTAAAATCAGGTTTTAAAAACCTAGATTTTTTTGAAAGAAAATGTAACATATAATGAAAAAAAATTTTTCAGACATGAATAAAAATACACAAATTTAAACATTTATATACAGGGCCTAAAATTAACACTCGCCAAGAGCCAAATGCGACTAGCCACTAAAAATCGGCATTGGTGAGCATATGTAACAGTGTCAGTCACCAGTTGGCGGGTAAAACTTTTACGAAATATCAGGGTTGCTAACTCTCACTCATTTGGCGTGAGACACACACTTCCAGGCTCTGTCTCAGCTCTCACTCTGCCCATGTAAATCTCACGCCAAAATGGCAACCCTGCTTGCGATGTGAAACAAAGTATCAGCTTTCAAATTTTGTAAGTCTAAATTCAAACCAAAAATACCGTTTTGAAGCACTTAATGTGGCGTAAATCGTAAAATGTAGCACTTCAGTTAAAGCCAGAGCTATTGAAAAACAGAGTTGCGACAAGCTTTGATCTCTCCAGCATCGCTGCGTGGTCACGTGGTTATAGAGCTCTCCAAACAAACCAACGTTGACAATACATTTGAATGGGTTTAAATAGGATAGACGACAGCTTCATTATACAGGTATTTGCAGCAATTTTTGGTAAACATTACAGCATATTATGCATTGATTATTACTTCGATGACATTTACAGTATCATCTTTATTCTGGTTTTCTTAACCCTCAGGTATTGCTTACTTATAATGTGACCATACATCTTAACTATTTTTCAGTTAAATAAGTGCTGTATATTTTAGTTCAATAATATTTATTTAATATTTTGAGGAGATCTTTTGGTACTAAATACTATTTGTGCAATAATTATGGTCCATTAATGACTTAAAATATTTTTTTCCTAATATTTCTATTACTT
>NW_015659390.1:1026749-1103351 GCF_001515625.1 Sinocyclocheilus rhinocerous
GGTCACGTGGTTATAGAGCTCTCCAAACAAACCAACGTTGACAATACATTTGAATGGGTTTAAATAGGATAGACGACAGCTTCATTATACAGGTATTTGCAGCAATTTTTGGTAAACATTACAGCATATTATGCATTGATTATTACTTCGATGACATTTACAGTATCATCTTTATTCTGGTTTTCTTAACCCTCAGGTATTGCTTACTTATAATGTGACCATACATCTTAACTATTTTTCAGTTAAATAAGTGCTGTATATTTTAGTTCAATAATATTTATTTAATATTTTGAGGAGATCTTTTGGTACTAAATACTATTTGTGCAATAATTATGGTCCATTAACGACTTAAAATATTTTTACCCCTAATATTTCTATTACTTATATTACAATTAGTGTAGTATTTAAGGTTAAAATATAGAAAAGGTTTTTAAATTCCTAATTAGTCAAATTACTCATTTTGTGGTAAGAAAAAAAATCATTTTCATTTGTAATGCCATAGTTTACCCACTAGGTACCTGTATGGCTCTTTACTAAATATATCTAGAATATTGCAGGTCATACCCGCTTACTTATTTTTAAGTTCTTCATTTGAATAAATATTTAGACATGATTAAACACTAGATTTTTAAATGAGAAATTTAAAAGGCATTCAATCGAATATGAAAAATATGAATTAAAAAAAAATATATAATTATAACTTTACATTTCAGAAAAAAAATTAACATTTAATGAAAAACACATTTATTTTATATTTATAAAATAAATATTCATATGTAATATTACATTTTAATATGGAATTTTTTTCTGACATATACAGTATATGAAAAAGTACAAAAGTTGATTTTTTATTTTATTTTTATTTTTTTGTAATCAATCACCTTGCAATTATCAGAGTAAATCGTCAATCTTTCATGTGAACAGCTTTAATTTCAGTGTTTATTTGAGGGTGTCAAATCAGAACATGTTTGTGCTGCTCTAGCAAGTCTTAGCAAAATGTAATCAACCAGCTCATTCTGAATCGTAATATAATCCCTAAACCTCAGTGCTCTAGTGCACCTAAAGGCTCCGCCGCCAACGCTGAATAATAAGAGGTCTCCAATACGAGATCATACTTCGGACATGGACCCCCACCCCAGCAACTGCACACCCCCATGCTCAGGGTTCATTTCCTTTCCACATCCCGCGAAGGCTTTCAGAAAATAAATCTCAAGGACAATAGCTGCCATTAATTCACTTATTTACTGAGCGGGAAAAGCTAATCAAATTCTGCCGCTGCTATCCGTCCTTCATGCATTTGGCTCTCAAATTAACCTCTCAGTGGCCCTTTCTGTGACTGAAGAAATGCTGATATGCAGCGTGCCCTCCTGGAAGCATCCCTCCACCGAGAAATACTCTACAAGGGCTGGTTTAACCTGATGACTTCAGTTTGAAATTGCTACAGATGAATGCCACTTGACTTATATTACTATATAAGTATATTTTACAAAAAATGAAATTGCAAACGAGCACACTAGAAAAATAAGAGCTGCATTCAAGTGATATACCGCAAGTCCCTATTGTAATTAGTTTCCTGTGTCAACATTGATCAAAATTATTTTCTATATGTAATCCTCAATTGATTGAACACTCTTCATGTGCTCTTGAGTCACTGCCATTACAAAGTCTCCATTCCTATCTATCAATCTATCGAGATTTCCCAATAAACTCACATAAACAAGCCCCCCAAAAAAGAAAACCAGTATTTGATGTGCCAACTTTTATCCTCTGCCACAGAACAGAAAAGGTGTATGCGGCTTTGGTTACACCAGGACTGTAAGTCCATACAGATCCACCAAACCTCAGAAACATGAAAGGCCACATGTAATGTTAATTTAAATCTCCTCCTGCGTGTGAGCCCTGCTCTATCAACTTCTAACTACAGAAGCTTCTCTGAGACCTGATGCACAGGAACATCAGAGGACTGAAACACTTTCCCCTAAGCAGGCAGAGAGAAATAGGCAGGGTGGAAATTGCATTCTCACCACCCCCTGCCAAGTGCATTTTCATATTTCCATCCCCTTATCATACGTCTTCCAATCTGCTAACCCTATGCTCTCTCTCTCTCCTGCTTCACCAGCTCTGGCGCGAGTGATGGGCTACGAAAGATTAATGCATCTTCAACGGCATGCGTGAAATCAAATTAGTGTATAGTCATCCTAGTATACCAGGCTTGCACTAAACAAGAGCCAGAGACTCAATCCTCCTAAGCCCTTTCCCAACCATTGTAAAGGATGGTGTTAATTATTTGCCGATACATACAATTAATTGTATTCTTTCGTTCTCCAAACACAGATAAGAAACAAGACAGCGATGAGCTTTTTCAATGAACGGGGACGATTCTAATTCTATCATCTGATAGAGTCTCAATATCTCATATTCTCTGTAATCAAATAGTCAGTTATGAGGAGAAATGATGTTGTCATGCATTTTCCATTTCCTCGTATAGACCGAGCACATGGGCTCCGACAATGCCTCACTTTCTCATTTCGGTGGCGCTCAGATTGCATCACAAGGAGAGGTGCGAAGGCGCCACTCATAACAATGTCACATTGCATTAAGTCTGCCATGCAACTTGTGGGCCTCAATCAAATTTTAGCTGACTCTACCTATCTGTGACTACAATTGGATTTGTTCAGAGACGACGGGGATTATGGCTACTTCTGTGTATATATATATTCCACTTTCTTCAATCTAGCACTTGATCACGCGATCAAGCTCTTGGGGAATAAGCCGCTTCAGATAGCTTTGGTGCGTAATAACCTATGGGGATTGAAGATGGAGTGAATGGCAAGGGCAGGATGTTCAAATACAGGCAATATTACAGGGACAAGTCCCAGAGTGAAACACTGGAAGTAGACAATGATCCTTGTTATTGAGGGAAGTCATGCTTCTTTGGATACGGGTCAGCCGGGTCAGACGTAAGTGTATGAGGGTGTGTGTGTGTGTGTGTATGTATGTGTGGACTGTGTACCCAAGGCACTGGAAACTAGCATGAAAACTGTTTTGAGAGGAGACAAACAATCCTGTGCTACCCGCCGCACAGCAAAGCTCAACTCTGTGTGCTCTCTGAATTAAGGTATGATTATTCGGGATTGGCTTCTGGCTAACCAATGACATCGGTGAACCTGGAGAATATTTTTCACCCCAGATGTGCATTCAAAATGATTGGGTTGACAAGTTCACATGGGCGAAAAAAGATAACCTACCTTATTCTCTGGCAAATGGCTGTTGCTTTTAAACAACTCCTCTACAGAAACTGCATACGGATATGGTATACATTGCCTTACTCGTATTTTCTGTCTAATTCTGACAGAATTAGAAATAAAACTGCAGTTATGGTGTGCCAAATAGGCATGTCAGTCAAACATTCATCAGTTGCTTCCATGACTGAACTACTCTATTTTTTTTTTAACTCAATTGCCAAATGGATAAAGAAAAACATTTGGGAAAAAAAGGAAAAAGAAAACAATAAAAATGCTAAAAATGCAGTTTAAAGGTTATTTATATTTCAATGATTACGTATTTGGATGACTTCGAGGATGTAACTTGACAATCATGCACTTGATTGGCTGTAAATGCCTGATGAAGGTCATGGGACTGAAAAGTTGCTTAATTTTTAGATACATTTTGCAAGCTGGGAAAATGTGTGGGATTTTTTTGTTTCTACAAGACTGTATTTAAAACTGATTATATATTATTTTATTGCTATATTTATCTAAAATTAAAAAAAAAAAATGAAGGAATTAAATAACTTGACATTTAAAGCAGTTTATTTTATCCAGTTCCTAAAATGTAGTTAAATCTAACAATAAATAACAAATCAATTAACTGACAAATAAACAGATAGCCTCAATTTATTTAAATTCATTATTTGTCGATTTGAATTAACTTAATTTTAGAAATATTATTTATGTTACATTTAACCATATTTTAAAACATGAATTAAACCATTTTAAAAGTGGCTTTTATGGATTTATTCATTTGAACATTGATTTATTTACATTTGTATTTTTTAATGTAAAAAAAAAATGATTAATGATTCCTTCATTTTTATTTTTTTAAGTGGCACTTGTAAACATCCATTAATTAAAAAGCAATGAGACATTGCAATAGACATGGATAACATGATGACTGAATCATTTCAGTTTCTTTTACACTTATACAGCACTATCTGTGTCAAACCACCACCATACTGCAGTTACACGAAACACAAGACTGGTTGACTTGCCAAAAGTGGCAACTGTGACAATTACAAAGTGCTGCGGTATAGTAGCATGCATAGCAGAGTTAGATGAAGAGGAGGCAGGTGATCAGTCTTAAGCTTGCCTGTAGAGAGTTACCACGTGGCTGACTAACAAAGACACATTAGCATCCTGAAGGTATGGCAGCGTTAAGCTAGAGATCCTCAACGTGACTTAGTGTGGCTAACGTACCGTAGGGTTAAAGAAATCACACGATGTGTTGGGGAAGACATCCATCTTCGGCTTTCTTATAAAACTCCAATAACTAAGTTATCAACAAAATAAGATGATTACATTTTGATGCTAAATGCTAATATACATCCCTGTAGCGAAAAAAAAAAAATCATCTCGCAGATTGCATTTGAAAACAGCAGTATTTGCAAAGCCAAACTCTAAAATCATTAAAGTGCCCTCTCCTTGAAGGGTGAGTAATACTTGAGATGCAGGATGTTTCCTCTTCTGCCAAGCTTTTCAGCAGAGCGCACATCCCTCATAGGAGGTTCTCTTTACCGTATTGACTGGGGATAAGTTTGTCACTGGATCCAGATTAAAGTCTTAGGCCTATCTGTAAAATGGAGGAGAAAGGAAGGGTGGAGGAGGGAGGGCAGAGGTTTGTTTACCTATATTGACTGCTGTGTACAGAAGGAAAGTGGTGGATGAGAGAAGGAAAAAGTAGGACTCCTGTTCCAATGTCACCTCCAGATTGGACATCTCAGCCGAGACAGATAACACACACGGCGCTCTTAATTAATCATCAGCGCCATATCGATGTGTCAATAAGCCCTCACTTGTCAGCTCACCAGCCGCCCTCCATTAAACCTGGAAGCCCTGGAGTTCTAATTTAGCTTCTCCTGCGATGCTCCATGGCTGCCTGAACGCAGTGCGGCAACCTACGGCACGTCACTCAAGCCAAGCTCTCAGGCACATTTTACGCTCAAAATGTTGAAGGACAAAAGCCTCCTTTCCACTTCAGATGCCTTTCACCTTTAGAAAATCTTTCAATCAGAACCAAAATAGCGGTGTTTACTCTCGAACCTAGCCGAGAGACGCTTGCAGATACGCAGACAATATGATGTTCGAAGTGGACAACAGTGTCGCTTTACCTTTGGAGCCGGCGTTTAATCCGCTTCAAATCCTATTAGAAAAGAGATGGAGCCTGTTCGGTCCAAATGCAGATCAAACGTTACCTATGTCTCTGTTCTCACCAAATGCAAATGTTGTTCTACCCCCGAAACCAAATGAATAGTAAATGAACGAAACATAGCGGCGGAGTTTGCATGCAGATTACCTGCCCAAAGACCTGAGCCTAATTATTATTCATGTTTACAAACTTTCATCTCCTGAGGACGGCCCGGCCCGCGACGGCGCATACATAATGAGCAAACAGACCACGCACTTCATGTGGATCCGGACATGCATTTATTCATGTAGCCCACACACGCACACACATATTCACTTACAAAACACACAGCGCTCGTTGTGTCTCAGGGGACCAGACATTTATGAAGACGCCAGTTCGATGGCATTATGGCAGCATTACGCATTCTTGGCTGCAACTTCCCCCCGATACGACCGGTGTCCCGTCCCACTTCTGCATTGCTTAAGAAGGCCTGTCTCCACAAGCCTCGAGGGAGATGCAGGAAGAAGCCTTGGCCGTCATGGCACCGAGAGGCTCTCGTGGATTCTCAAGCCATATGGACGACGGCAAGCAATGTGTGTGCATTTGTGCGAATGTACAATGAGGCAGGCTGCAGAATAAGAGAATGAAAACCCTACGGATGAGACAGCGAGAGCTATTCCTCTGGCCACGGGTTCTCTGTGGGCTATTGATTGAGTATGCTTAGACCCCGGGGCAGACTATTTTTCCTCTGGATCCCTTTTCATGTGTGCGCTTGTGTATTTGCCGGATAAAATCTTCCATAAAGCATCTTCAAACTCCTCTCATTAACCTCGTGCCACGGCGGATGTGGTTTATAGCGCTCGGGTTTTGAAATGTAGGGCTGTAATTCCAGACGTACATGTTTCAAAGGCTGATTTCGCATTCTGCATAGCTTCCAGCTCTTATATATAAATATCTTGCAGTTAAATTGAGTGACTCATAAGTCAATGGCTACAAAATGTAAGAGGTTCTATAAAGTAAAGATCAGTGTGGTGTATTTGATTTGTCTTTAGTGAAGATGGGCTCCTCAACTTCATTATGAAGCAATAAATCATTCTGAGTACGCTAGATTCTAAAATATTAAACGTGAAAGACTCACACTGAGGTCTGTGGCTATCAATAAGATTTAGGAGGTTAACATCAATAAAGTATATATATATACACAGAGTTCATATATATATAATATGCACTTAACTGCATGCTTTGCACTTTTTGTCCTCTCATCAAATGTTTGTCAGTTTTGCTCTATTTTCTGGCCATCTGCTTGGGTCTGAGGGTAAAAAAAAAGACAGATTATTCAGGGTAGAGGGTCTGAGTAAAGTTACAGCCCCCAACCACAATCCCACTCACCTTGGCTACATGCTGCAGGTCGTGACACTTAAGGGTGCTTCAAGGGTTTTGTGGATGACATACTGTCCTGGATAGAAACATTAACACTCCAAAGGGCCATCTGCAAGAAACCTGTGCAATTCTTGTGTTAGCCTGCTATTTTATACCAATTAAAATATATTTAAAATATTAATATAAATACATAAATTTGATGCTGATTAAAAGCAAATATTACATGGCCATTTTAAATGATTTAAATTCCGATTTATAAAGGATGCATTGATTTTTGTACAAATCTGTGCATCTGTCAAAACACCATACATAATTAACAGTGTTATACTATTATCCATAATAACATTAATTATGCATTATAATATTACTCATGATATTATAATTTTATCAGCTTAATGGCAGCATACTGTCTAATTCCTGAAAATATTACACACGTCACCACACCAGTGAGAACAGCGCTGATGAATAGGATTAATAATACATTAGGGTGCAACTTTGTCCTTGAGCCCGACCACTGTACTGAGAAGCAGGGCTTGAATAACTGGAATAACAAGATTTCAACTGCTAATTTTAAAGGGCGGCTGTATTATGGAAAACAGGATTTGCCTTGCTTTTCTGAAATAAGCATGTACTATGTACAAATGTACAAAATGTAATACATACTGTACACAATGATCATATATTGAAATGCAAAAATGGGCCATTGGGAAACTGTCACAGTACTGACGTCTACACCAAAAGCATATTAACAGAACACATATTTACAACATATACAAAAGCATCAAAACTGACATGGAGAAATCGAAGTGTAAAAAGGTACGCTTACTTCATTGATTTGCAGCCATAAAACGATTGAAAGTTCTTAATTTTCATGGAGATTTTACCATTTTAAAATATGACGATATGTTCAACTGCTAATTTTAAAGGGCGGCTGTATTATGGAAAACAGGATTTGCCTTGCTTTTCTGAAATAAGCATGTACTATGTACAAATGTACAAAATGTATACATACTGTACACAATGATCATATATTGAAATGCAAAAATGGGCCATTGGGAAACTGTCACAGTATTGACGTCTACACCAAAAGCATATTAACAGAACACATATTTACAACATATACAAAAGCATCAAAACTGACATGGAGAAATCGAAGTGTAAAAAGGTACGCTTACTTCATTGATTTGCAGCCATAAAACGATTGAAAGTTCTTAATTTTCATGGAGATTTTACCATTTTAAAATATGACGATATGGCGTAATTTTAAAAGTGAAAGCAGCCATTGAGCAGTCTTTAACATAATACAAATGATTTTCTTTGCTCTTTGTAAATGTAGACATATGGTGCACATACAAAAATGGGAAACACTCACTGTTATTGACGTCTGAACACTGCCCATATTTACAGTGAATCAAGGCTTCGAAACTGACAAATATAAATATTGATTTTCATTTTTAAAAGTTTAATTTTAAAAGTCACACTTACTTTTACACTGATTTGCAGCCATAAAATGACTTAAAGTTTTTCATTTTCAACAAGGATTTATAAGCTATAGCGACCAATAATTGAGCAATGTTTGACTACACAAGTGAACAGATATAATCAGTAACTATCAATGAAAGTGAGGACATAATACACTTCTGGTCAAACGCTGCAATCGAATGTAAGGAAGAAGGTAACTGTACCCGTAAACAATTTTCTGTCATAAATGACCTGTCTCTGCCTGTGTAAAGGACCATCTGACATACAACATATGTTTGATGGATACTGCAGAAAAACATTAGAAATACAGCAAATAACATGTTCATGATGAAGCATGATGCACTGCTAGGACTTAAGCACAAATGCTTTCCATCAGGGTCATTTTTAGAGGTAGAAAACTGATTCGTTGCCAAAATGGAATGACATCTTATTTGTAGCACCAGGACATCCAATTTGCTGACAGACGCTCAATGCATTTGGGCGGTAGGAACTGCCGATTTGTGCTTAGCATAAAGGTCAAAATGAGGACAGTAAATGGTCATGCATGGACAGCAAAAACCGATAGGACTTGAAGAAAACTGATTTGAACAAAAGTGGATATATGTTCTTTTGCATAAGAAACATTGCACTGTCAACAAACTCCTAGAACAGAACACTTGTGCTTGATGTCCAATACAGCATAGCCAACATGGGAAGAAATGTGTTATGGCAAGTACCTTGTGTACCTGAGAGGCAAAAACTAACCATAAGTAAATGGAATGACCTCACACTGTGGTTCATCCTTGATCTCACCACTTAGCTCTGACTTCACACCCCTTTACACCTGGTTTTGCATGACCTGGGCTTAAGGAAAGAACATGGGCCCTCAGGAAAAGAGCACCAGGGTTCAGGCAGCAAATACAAAGAGCTTACTCACCTTTTCATTCAATACAGTTACTGATGAAGTCTCAGGTGTTATATGGAATGGATCTCGATGTATGGTGAAAATGACATGCGATTGTTGACTTTACAACCCAAAAGAAGTTGTCAGACTCAATGTCAAATGCAGAAATGTTAATTCATGCGTTCATGATCTCAAGGTTAGATTATTGCAACGCTTTATTGGGTGGTTGTTCTGCACGCTTAATAAACAAACTCCAGCTGGTCCAAAATGCAGCAGCTAGAGTTCTTACTAGAACCAGGAAAACTGAGCTGGACGATGACATCACTGAATTCAATGATGAACTGCCTTTAACTGAAAATTGAGTGTTTACTATTGTCCTTTTGCATTATTGACACTATTTTCCTATTTGATACTGTAAAGCTGCTTTGACACAATCTGTATTGTTAAAAGCGCTATATAAATAAAGGTGACTTGACTTGAGACTTGTGAATACAGTCATGTATCAACATAGACTTTGACAACGGCACACGTTTTATAATCAATTGACTGTGTGCCCTTTTGCAATAGGACAGACAGAATTATTCGGCACGTGTTCATCCATACCATTGTGATAATGCGGGCTTGCTCTCAACATTATCTGAGCCAATCCATATTTCCACCCCCTGTGCTTGTTCTGGAGACTTCTTGGCTGCCCTTCACTGAAGGAGAGGGGAAAATTGGGTCTCTCTGTCGCTCTCTCTCTCTTTCTCGAAGCCAGGAGATGAGCACACCTGCAGAACGTCCCCTGAGATCTGCAGATTATGCATCCCTCCCTCCAATTCCTCGACTTCTTCTACCTCACTCTCCGGCAGAAGGACAGAGGGCATCTCCCAACGAAGGTCAACAAGAATGAGATCTGTCATGGGACCGGTGCAGGAGGGGACTGCGTCGATGCATTAAAACATAAGATGCGATGCCTGAGAGAGCAACTAAAAACATCGGGGTACGAAATGACATTTGAATTACAGAACAGGCAAATTACAGCAACTGAAATAGATGGAAACACATTTTTATGTATTATGTATGGCACAGGCTGTCAGATGCTTTAGAAAAGCCTCCCTGTGGGTCACCTTTGTTATTGACCTATGTAGCTATATTAGATGGAGAACAAGAAATTATAGACATCTGTCCCCCATAAATCAAGAAATACCTGTTAATGTGAGTATTTATATGTGTGTTTTTAGTTACTTTATATTGACTGCAGCCAAATTTACCTTGTGAGATCAGGATCTCCTTTTAGTGGCTTTGATCAAGTTCTACAGCAGATCAATAAAGGACTCCAGAATTTCCTCCGATCTCCATATACACAAACTTTCAAATTTATTGAAGCAACTCTTTAGAAATGTTACCCAAGTTGATGGGTCGTGTAATAATAATGATAGATCTTTTGCTAAGCTCTGCACCTCTTGGTAACTGCTGCCAACTCAGACAAACTTTACAACATTTCATAGGAATAAACTGGAGGTTTGCCTTAATCAGTGTGCCTTATAGTAAAATGTGCTCATGAAGTGGCAAAAATCGATTGGGCTGAAATGAATTGTGTCATTGAAAATAATTTTTGTCTGCGTTTTTTTCCTCAAAGAAATAGGAAAAAACTACACAAAAAGAAGAATCGTTCCACACTTTTGGAACATTGAAATGTCAATTTTTCCAGTTGTTTGAAATGAAATGTTTGAAAAAAAAAAAAAAAAAAAAAAAGCAAATAAAATATAAAATAAATTAATAAAATAGAACAACTGACAACTCCCATGATTCCACACTCAGTCACGGCTTCATCAAACTACGCCTTTGCCTCTTTGCTTATTTTGAATATGCGCCCTCTAGCGGCGAAAATTACATATTGTGCCTTTAATTACTCATGCTCATGTCGTTCCAAACCTGTAAGACCTTCGTTTATCTTCATAACATAAGATATTTTTGATGAAATCCGAGAGCTTTCTGACCCTGAAAATGTGAGTGTTGTTACTGATGTTCTAAATGTTGGGAATAAGGAATGAAACAATACTGAGAAATGGGGGGAAAAAAACAAGGCAACAAAATTTTACAGAGAAATGCCTGAGAAAATGGTGGGTGGAAACAGTTGCTTAATATTGGTCAGTACATTTAAGACAGGGCTTAGCAAATGTTCAATAATTAATCTTTCAGTTATCACCACTGTGGCCCAGGGTTGCCCGAGGTACATTTAAGCCAATCTGCCAAAAGTGTCTGCTAAATTACTACTTTCTTACATAGTGTTCAGTATAAACGAAATCTACTCAATGCTAAATGCATGCTCATTTTTGGACCTTTCTGAATAAAAGCATAATTTCCCAAGATCAAAGTGCCTTGACTTCAAAAATAAGATTCCAGTCTGTTTTACAGTCTATAAAGAAAAAAAAGATATCCATATTGAGAGCACAGGTGTAAAAATACAACAGGAGTTACAGGGAAAAATAATCTTTCGCCGTATCCTGCGAGATGAAATGGACATAGGATTCTAAAAACAGAAATATCATGATGAGAGACAGAGGAAGATAGAGAGAGGAAAGTAGATTGACCAAGATGACAAGACCACATGGAACGTCCAGCTATCTGAGATAGAAAAGTCTGAAAAAAAAGAAAATGAAATAGATTCTAGTATGAGGCTTTCACATAGAGAAAATGGCAGAAAACAAGTAATTGAGCAGGAAAACTAATGGAGAAGGTAAAGAAGGCACACAACACAGGTGGCAAACAAATTAACTATTCCATTAGCAGAGCTGATTATTGCTATATGTGCTATATCATGGTACTGTTGTAAAAAAGCGCATCGAAGACTGACACAGGAGAGAAGAAATTGTTGAATAAAGTCGTTATTTTTGTTTTCAGAAAGCTCTTGGATTTCAAAAATATTTTAATTTGTTTTCCGAAGATGAACAAAGGTCTTACGGGTTTGGAACAACATGAAGGTAAGTAATTAATGACAGAATTTTTTTTGTTCCCTTACTGAAACAGATGTTTCTCTATATATATTTACAGGCACATTATTTGAAATAGGCTTGTAAGGGGGTATTATTACTGACGATATAAGCCATAAAAAATTATATTTGGCTCACCCGCTTGCTTTTATGATAAAATGCCTTCATCTTTTTTAAAGAAACTTCCTGACCTCTGCAGATCCTCAAGGGACAGAAACAATTACATCAAATTCACCTGTAAACAAGCCTAACTGGCTTTTTTTAACCTAACAAAGGAAGTGAGGGACATGGTCGGTGGGTCTCTGAAGTGTTGCTCTATGCTTTGAGCTCCTGTAAAGGTGCAACATCCAACTGCAGCCGCCGTAATAAGCACCATCTTTCTACCGCATTGTCGCACACCTTCACAATCTCTCCTTCTTAATTTGCTCCCCATGGAGCAGTGAAGAGGAAGTGAGGGACATGGTCGGTGGGTCTCTGAAGTGTTGCTCTATGCTTTGTGCTCCTGTAAAGGTGCAACATCCAACTGCAGCCGCCGTAATAAGCACCATCTTTCTACCGCATTGTCGCACACCTTCACAATCTCTCCTTCTTAATTTGCTCCCCATGGAGCAGTGAATGATTTCGTCTGTTCTATCCTTTATATTAAACATTTCACCCTATTAGCTCTCAATAATCATTTTCTGCTGCCACAGACAAGGTGATTTCCCCAGGCGCATAAAAACGCAATAACATCAGCCCGGTTGCCGAGCTAATATTGCCATCATTCGTTTTTATGTGTCTCCCGCAACCTGGGGAAAACACCTCCTAAGAACTCACTCTCTCTCTCTTTTTGGTCGTATGAGGCAAACTCAGAGCACGTAGCATTTGTACCTTTCAAAAGTTGCAGAGAATCCAATTTTCTGCAGCGCTAGCAAAAAGTCGCCATATGAAGGAGGGAAAAAAATCAAGTGCCAGAAAGGGACCTAATTTTGTCCTTCCTTCACTGTACAGATAGGTAACATAATCCTCCTCTTCACACACCAAAAAGGACAGTAACCCGGAACTAAATGTCCCTTAAATAAGCTCCTGGAACATGAGGCAAAGCTTTCAAGGAGGTTTTTGTCGCTCTTAAATCCTACAATGCTTCATCCTTTGAGAATAAATAAGTGTTTGTGTAATTGCACTAACACAACTGAATATCAGCACAGCTATGGTTTATTAATTACAATTATCATCACATGCATAATTTTACTGATGAAATTGGATATCAACATATGATTTATTAATTCTGGTTATTTTTTATAACAATTAAAATTACAAAGCCTTACTAAATCTATCTATCTATCTATCTATCTATCTATCAATCAATCTATCCAGATATATATATATATATATATAATTTTTTTTTACACACTTTATGTATATATTTTCAAACACACATAGTCAACATATGGTATATAAGACAATACATTTATATTCTGTATTATAATATATTTATAATTAATTGCAATTAATTAAAAATAAAAAAAATTATTAACAATTATCTTAAATATATAAATAATCAGAACTAATAAGCAATAGCTGTGCTGATATTCAAACCAACAACTGAAATGCAAGAACAGATTAATAGAGTTAATACTGAGTAACATTTTAGATAAAATATTGCCAGTAACTATTCTTTACCTACACCCAAAAATAAAAATCCATGCAAATCCACATCAGAATGAACCTAAATGCATGTGCATGCAAAAGAAATACAGAGATGTTTTGTTCCTGAATTAATCAGTGTTTCTGAACTACTCGATTCAGTGACTCACTCATAAAGAAAGTCACTCCTTTAGTTCCTGAATGAAATGCGGTTTTTGAAAGAATCAGTTGAGTGAATGACTCAAAGATTCACTTATAAAGAAAGTCACTTGTCACCACCTTCTGGCTGAAAAATCCCACCACTAACACACCGAGTGACAGTCTGTCTGGAACATGTAAACACAGACGAGTGGAGTGATATGAACTGAAAAGAATAACTCCCTTATAATGTTATCTCTACCATTGCAAGTGATATTTATATTATACTCTTAACCAAGAAAATGCCATTCACAAATTCCCTGCATCCCATGATGTTAATACTCTCTAATATCAGTCAGGGTGATATCAGTGTTAATGACAGGTATCATGCATGATTGCTAAACCTCAGACTGACCCTTTCACTAATCAAAAGATTGAAACACGTACACACATGCTCTGCATGTGACGAAATATGCAAAAGAAAAATCTTCTACGCAGGTCAGATCAGCTCACTACTTCATTACACATGCCGTGAAAGAAAACATCCATATTTTTTACACCAAGGCATGCAGCAACTCTTCGTCTAAGTGGTCTTAATAACACACCCTCCCTCTTTTGTTCTGGCATCTCTCGGTTTCTGCAGGGAGTGAGAAAAATCTCTCATTAGGAGCAGGTCCAGAACGATCACTCAATATCTGACTCACTGGCATCTCTGTGTTTTTGTTGACTGCAGGCAAAAGCAATCAAGAGATTCTCTCTCTGTCTCCCTCTCGCTCCTGAATAGCTGATTACTTTTTTGTCAGGATTAGTGGCATCCATCGTATTCTTTATTCATGCACTCTCATTAACACCGTGTGCTGAAAAGTGCCACTATCAAGCAGATGAACAAGAAGGCGGCACGCTTTTCTGATAATTGTAGAGAGGAAGGGATTTTAGCCAAGTTGGAACACGCTGCAAAATCCCATAATTCTCAGTCTGCTTGCTCGACGCGTCCTCGGCACCTCCATCTTAATTGGAGGCAGACTTCAGGTGCAAACTCACCAGCGTGAGGCAAAGATGAAATCAAATTACATGTCAGAGTCCGGACAAAGTGGGAGCTGATTGAGGAGTAAATGGAGGCTAATCTCCTCCGGTGTTTTCGGAGGCGTGCTGGCTGAGTTTTACCACCGAAGACGAGAGGCAAGCTGAGAGCAATAAATAGAGCAGGAGGAAGTGCAGGCTAGTGTGGGATCTAATCACACAGACAGTGTGAAGTGCTAAGGTATGACGATAGCATCCTGACGTATGTGCAAAATGAAATACGGCCACATGATGTGGAACATTTTTGCAGTATGAACTGTGCACAGTACGTACGTTTTCTACATCATTTGCCAAAATCTGCAGCACACATCCAGATCGCACTGCTCGGTCATTGAAGGTCTTATACTATAAGGTATAGTTCACCCACAAAATAAAGATTCTGAACCCTTATGTTGTTCCAAACTTGTGTGACATACTTTCTTCTGTGGAACACAAAGATATTTGGAAAAATATTTAAGCATTTTTGTACATAAAATTTAAGTCAGTGAAGTTCAATCTTGTTTGGTCCCCAGTGCTTTTCAAAATATCATTATTTTATGTTCTACTGAAGAAAGTAAGTCATACAAATGTAAAAATAAATAAAATATTGGTCAAAAAATACAGTAGAAACAGTTAAATGTTATTTTCTATTCCAATATATTTAAAAAAGTATTTATTAATGTCATGGCAAATCTAAATTTTCATTAGAAAATATCTTTATCTATTTTCAAAAATATTCTTTAAATTTAGTAAAAAAAAAAAAATTTCAAAAATCAAGTCATATTGACTAATTTTAGTAAGTTAGTAAGTTAACTAAAATGTCATCTGTTTTTTGACATAAATATTAAAAAAATTGTAGACAAAAAAAAATGAAAAGTGCAAAACTTAGTAGAATATTGCTGTTCATGAATACAGTAAAAATAGTAATATTCTGACAATCATTTGTTTCTGAAATGACACCTAAACACCAATTGCTTGATTAAACAAGCATGTTAAGATCAATAATGTAATAAACTAATGTTTGAAACACTTATCATTGCATAATGCATACGATTTCAGACATTTTAAAAATCAAACAGTATATACTATATACAGTATTTTGCTCTAATTAAACATCTGTATGATGTTTAGAAGACACATTTAGCACATTCACAAACATGTGGGCAGCCACTAATTGATCACAAGCAACACATTATGTTATTATGCTCGTTATATAACAGATGTCTTTCACTCAGGTGAGAGAGAGAACGCTAAGGCACACTAGCCAACTCGCACAAATCTCCTTTGCACAATAGATAGTTCAATTAAAACGCTGCACACAGCAGAATGAATGTTGCTGATTACCTGCGAGCTTGATGGGAAAGACTGCAGGCGAATACTATATATCAGATAGCACAGACAGCACTTGAATTAGAAGCTGTAAAGTTGTTAATGAGAAACTCTGCTTTCAAGTTTGTTAATGGGCACCATATTAAACAAATCTTTGAGCAACTGTCTCTAAAGTAACTCCTTCACTAATTACTAAAGACTACAATTAGTACAACAGAAATTATCTGCTTCTAATTAGACCAGACTCCACATTATGAAACATCCCTAAATCCTTCAGCTCTGAAGCTATGGCAACTGCAGAGGAGAGAATTCATCTCTGCTCGTTAACTCAATTTTTTTTTTCATTACGAGTGGAGGGAAGCAGCTCTCTGCCATTTGCCTGTCATTCGAAAAAAGTCATGTGTATTCAGACAGTATTTACATAAACATTGTTAGTCATAGCTAATTTGTCTGACTGATGCTCAGTCCTCAGAAGCGTGAGAGACTTAGCAGGTTATGTTCTCAGAATAACAAGTTAGGCTAGTTATATGGGTTATTATGGAAGCCCGTCTCCACCATATAGGAAAAAATAAAAAAGGTAATTGTGAGAGTTTAAAATAAACTTTTTTTTTGGGGGGGTGGAAAGTTGCATTTGTGAAAAATAGCCACAATTGGAAGATATAAAGTGCTGTTCCTACAATTAGTACAACAGAAATTATCTGCTTCTAATTAGACCAGACTCCACATTATGAAACATCCCTAAATCCTTCAGCTCTGAAGCTATGGCAACTGCAGAGGAGAGAATTCATCTCTGCTCGTTAACTTCATTACGAGTGGAGGGAAGCAGCTCTCTGCCATTTGCCTGTCATTCGAAAAAAGTAATGTGTATTCAGACAGTATTTACATAAACATTGTTAGTCATAGCTAATTTGTCTGACTGATGCTCAGTCCTCAGAAGCGTGAGAGACTTAGCAGGTTATGTTCTCAGAATAACAAGTTAGGCTAGTTATATGGGTTATTATGGAAGCCCGTCTCCACCATATAGGAAAAAATAAAAAAGGTAATTGTGAGAGTTTAAAATAAACTTTTTTTTTGGGGGGGTGGAAAGTTGCATTTGTGAAAAATAGCCACAATTGGAAGATATAAAGTGCTGTTCCTGGATATACAAAAAACAATATAAGATATACAGGTAAAAGTGCATTTAGGAGAATTAATGTCACAACTGTGAGATACACATTCACAATTACAAGAAAATTTTAATTAAAATCGCAAATGTTAAACAGTTACACAAACACAACACAACTGTGAGATATATCCACAATTATGAGAAATAACACACAGGTATGTGATATAAAATATTTGTGAGAAATTTACATCCACAAGAATTAACATCACAAATGTCACAACTTTGAGTAAAAAAAAAAAATTTGAAAGAAAGTTCAAAATAAACATTATCCTTTTTCAGGAGATGGAAAGATGCCATTGTAATTAAATAAAGTTGCAATTATGAGAAACCGTCACAATTGTAATACATAAGCACAATTTCTAGATATAAAGATCACAATTGTGAGATGTAAAGCTGCATTTAGGAGAATTAATGTCACAAAAGTAAAATATAAATTCACATTTACAAGAAATTAGGTCATAATTATTATATAAAAATCACTAATGTAAGATATATTCACAATTATATTAAAAAATTGTAAGATATCACAATTATGAGAAATAAAACCATGGTTGTGTGATATATTATAATTGAAATGCATATATGCATATATATATATATATATATATATGCATATATGCATATATATATATATATATATATATATATATATATATATGCGCGTTTATGACAATTAACATCACAAGTGTGAAATATAGAGAAAAGGTTGCAATTACAGGATATAAAATAACAACTGCAACATATAAAGTTACAGTTCCAAGAAACAGCAATTACAATGAATAAAGTCAGATATAACGTCAAAATTACCTTTATTTTTTAACTCTGAGGCAGAAACTGTTTCAATAGGCTATTAATAGCTTCTGCTTAAGAAACTAATGATGAGAGATAAAGACAGATTCAGATAGAAAGAGAAATATAAATGCAATATGACTGGCAATGTATAAGATATTTCCATCCCCCAAAATCTGCATAATCAGACATAACAATGCCTATTTACATAAAAAAACAGCAAAGATATCCAAAATTGTTTAATATTTTGTCCCAAGGCAGTTATCGTCTTGAATGCAGAGGCGCCACAGCAATTTCAGAAGCGCACCAAGAGATGGCGCTACTGTGACTCACACTGACTTAACACATGCCAATCACAAAAACCACACTCTAGCACTTTCTGCAAGCCAAAGTCAGATCTTCTGGGATCAGATCTTCTTTTGAGACATTCAAAAGACGTAATGTCACAGCAATACCCAGTTATGAAGAATCAATATTAATTAAAAAGCAAAGCAAAAAAAATATAGACATGACAAACACAATTTGACCTTTAGTAGATTAAATACTCAGATTTCCCAACATTTTTCATCTTTTAAGAGCAAGAAAGTCATTGGCATTCATTTCAGTAGCCTCTCAGAATTTCTAAAATGTAATACAAAGCAGATCTCAGCCACATTTCTCCAAAAATAGCAACAGAGGGATAATAGCTAAGGCGAAAAGCTTGGTTTAAACAAAGACTCCACACCTATTAGATTTAAATGCTGCTCCATTGCTGCTGGAAAGATCTTTCACAGCGATGCCGCCGCAGACAGAGAATGAATGAGCTGACGAGCCCTGAACTTTCATTAGAGCTCCAGGCTGTGAACAAAGCCAGAGGCGTATCGGGTGTTGTTCCTCAGTCCAGACCGGTGACATAACAATCTGAACCCTGGCCCCATAACAATACAGCAGCGTCTCATGTGCCACCTCTGCACTGCGCAGAATGACCATAGGTGGTCTGAATCGCTATAAGCCTGCATAAATCTCTGTATTATGGGTTGTGGGTAAAAGTGCAGAAGGAAAAGTGAAAACTGAATTTCTGGAGGAAAAACTTTAATGGTCTTTAAGTAGAGAAGTGATGCTTTCCGTGCCCTAAATAGCAATCCAAGCATACTCACTCTCTTTTCTGCACGTGTGTTTATTCATAATTCCTCTTCTATTGTTACGTTGCCTTATCTCTTCTCAAGATTACATGGATCTACGAGGTTTGATCATTAAATAAACACATCGCGTGTCCTCATCTGTGTAATGAGCGATTCATGCTATTGTGGCAGTTAAATATGATGTTCTACAATTATAATCAGGATAATGAAGAGCTCTGAGTGACATATACGGGACTATCTTCCATCACATGCTGAGGTTAGTGTGTGAAGTGCTTCATGTTGTGTTGGGGGATTTGTTCAACATTCTATGAGCTTTGTGTTAATCGTCTCTCGCTATGACACAAATGAGCTTTGCTTTGAAATCTGGGGTGGTGTAATTAGGACAGATAATTAGGACTCTAATGAAACATGAAATGGGGCTCTGAGGTCTCAGGCCCGCTCTTAGCAGAGGTGCGGCCCAGTCAGGCACTGTAAAACGGAGTCGGTTCTTGCAGGTAGGATTCCAGAGGAAAGAAGGCAAGCCCCATCCTGCTCACATTCCTGATCTCTCTGCTCTGTTCTGCTACCTCACGGAAAATTCCATTATGATGCAAGATATGAGGAGGAAATTCTGCTAAATTCGCACTGTACTTCAGACTGGATTTTCATATGCTTGACTAAAACGTACATATTTAGATGGTGCAGTGGGGATGCACTAATATTATGGCCGATACTGATATGCTGATCATTATTCTATACTTACATTTGTCTAAATAAATTAAAAACAGCAACATCAATCACAGCATTGTAATGTTCAGCATGAAATGAATGCTTATTCATTTTGAGATTGAGAAGAGATTAAAGGGGTCATATGATGCGATTTCAAGTTTTCCTTTCTCTTTGGAGTGTTACAAGCTGATTGTGCATAGATAAGATCCCTGAAGTTGCAAAGACTAAAGTCTCAAAACCAAAGAGATATTCTTTATCAAAGTTAAGACTCTGCCACGCCCCCCTAAAACGGCTCGTTCTAACACACCCCACATATCTACTATATATATATATGTACAGTATATGTATGAAAAATGGATATTTGTTTTGAGATTTGCCATTACATTTAAGTTTCATTAAATTCATTTTTTTAATTTAAATAGTATTAAATGACAGCATTAGTAGTATCATTGAGATAACGTTAATGTTTTTTATTAATATTTTTCATTACTTTTTATTTTTATATTTTCTGTTTTTATTTTATTTTAGCAATGTTTTTCATGTATTTTTTTAATATGTCTATAGTTTTTATTAATTTTTATTTCAGTTTTAGTTATTTTAGAATATCAATATAACCTAAATGAAAATGAAAAATGTTGCCTTTGCAACTAGCTGAAAATTTTTTTTTTTTTAAGTTTTTTATATTTTATTTTATTTCAAGTAACAAAAATTGTTTTATGGTTTTAGTTTAGCTAACTATAATAACCCTGCAGCAAACATGTAAAAATAAGAGAAAATAAGCATCTACAATAAATTATACAAAATTGGCTGATACTGATAAAGTTAATAACTGATGTTGTACCGCTATTTCATGCATCCCTATAGTACGGTCTACTTCTTTTTCTTTCTTTTTTTTTACAGAATTGCAAAGTCATAAGTGCTTGATCTCACAGCAATGACAATTCAGTACTCGTTTGACAACTTTCATGCTGTTTAGACAAGCACATTTGGAATTATATATCACGCAAAAAAGTACATTTGTTGCTTAGATGTTTTTGACATTGTGTGAAAAAAAAAAAGATTTAATTTAGCTGTATCTCATCAAAACATGAAATCTGATATTAATTCACTTTCAGCTGTCAAACGTTCAAAGCCTGTTTAGTTGCTGGAAGTTCAAATCAAAACACAAAGATGCACTGGCTCCAATTCAAATGCCGTAAAGAACCACAGGCAACATCAGTCAAAGATATTTACCCCTGCAAATATTTATTCCTGCTATAAGCCCCCTTTATTGTGTCGATTATGGCAGGCCAAACTAATTTGTTCGAAGGGCTATTCGGAAGGTTTGTGTCAACATTTTCACCTGTCACTCACCACCCGGCACCCTGCCTCGCTAAATGATGGCTGCTGGTTCTGGTTCACAGGCTTTTGTAATATCCCAGTCGTTTCTTGTCATAGACACGTCTGAACTGTCTGCCCAGCGACAGGCCTTCATTTTAGAGGCAGATTGCATTAGCCATTTAAATCATCATCAGCAATGGGCCTGTCACAGTCCTTCTCTCATTGCCAGCGAATGTCTCCTCCCCTAAAAACATATTTATCGGGGGAATGTTTTTGGAAGTGCTTATGGCTATTAAAGCAGAAGGAAAATGATAACCCTGTCAATGCTGCCGTCATCGTTTTGGGCCCATAGAAAATAAATGTATGAATATTTCAGAACCCATCAAATGAAATCATACACGATGGACGCAGATAGTGGATACAGACATATATGTAACTCTTTTAACGCAACACAAGAGAGCTACAGGTCTGAATGTACTACCAGAGATCAGAGTATATGTCGTTTTCAAGTGCCATTCCTTCAGAGGAGCAGGTAATTTTAGACAAGACATGGCTGTCAGCTTTCGCTCACGTCAAACAGGAAGCGAGCTCTTCTTATCTACTTCTGAAATGGAAAATATGCATCCCCCTATATATCTCTTTTCCATGGTGATAAATCTAACGTGTGAGACTGTACGTCTGCTGGCTTTGTAACTCTCTTCTCAGATAAAGCATTGAGTTGCCACCACAGAAAAAAAAAGGTAGATTCATAATTTACTTTTCCCGCCAGCTTTATCCCACCTTTGGCATGAAATAAATATGTAAAGCCAGAGGCTGGAGGATCATATTTTCACAGCCTCACTCTGCAGCTAATGTTTCATGCAGATAAGGAACAATTCAAAAATAGTCTGGAAAAGATTAAAAACCATCAATTTAGCTTGACTGACCTTCAGAGTTTTATTCTGTATTGTACTCTGCAATGCTAAACCATTTAATTCCTCTGCCAAATCTACTATTATTAAAATATTTGAGACTATAATGAAAAAAGGCGCAACTGAGCGTGACATGTTCATACACAGTGTAAAATTACCAACTTTTTTATTTATTTATTTATTCATTTAGATGAAAAATGTGCATCATGATAATAATTAAAGGTTTTTTATTCGGACATACTGTTGGTGAAAATATCGGGATGAAAACAATATTGAAAGATACTAACTAAGCACTAACAAATGTGTTTTTAAAAAAGAAGAAACATCTACAAATAAGTTGTTATTTTTTAAATAGTTGAGGATTGGCATGTTTTTGCAAGCTGAAGCTGAACAGTGAATAAAAACTGGTATAAACTGAAGTGCCTAAATGTTTTACATAAAAATATTAAACAGCACAACTTTTTTTAACACCGATAATATGATAAGAAATGGTACTTGAGCACAAATCATCATATTAGAATGATTTCTGAAGAATCATGTGACACTGAAAACTAGAGTAATGGCTGCTGAAAATTCAGCTTTGCCATCACAGGAAAAAATTACATTTTAAAATATATTAAAACAGAAGTCATTTTAAATTGTAATAACATTTCACAATGAATGATTGAATGGTCCCAAACCTTTGGACAGGAATAGTTTACTCATTTTTGCAGTTTCAACCATTTTTGTTTTTATTCTATAATTTACTTAAACTAACAACATATAATTTTAGTCTAACAAAAGGCAATTTTTTGCATAGATAAAAACTATGGCTAAAAAAAGAAAAACTGTAAAATGAACACTGCTCATATATAACATCACAAACAAACAACAGCTGCTGAAAGTATGTTTCAAGCAGGCTAAAATCAAATCAAGCATCCGTATAACAATTCAAACAAACGTTCATTAAAAACCGTATGATAATACCTCTTTTGTTCATTCCGTGACACACAGCTTGAGTCCCATATCCCAGCTGTGGGCTGTTAAATGTAAATGAACTAGCATACAATTTAAATGATCCTCTCAGATACATGACACATGTAACATGTATTTTTCTGATCTTTAAAAAGCAACCTATCATAGTGAACTTGTAAAGCATACTCTGTGCTTGAGGGGGAAAAAAATGGTTCTTTCAGTCTTGAGTGATGTGGAAGAAAAAGGGAATAGGATGGGGAGAAAAGCATGAAAAGAGGGGAAAAAATAGACTTTGAGGGTTGATCTGGGCTCATCTCTTCTTAAATTACTGTTCAAGTAAACTTGGTTGAAGCGCTGACAGGATTAGACAGATAATCCCATAACACAGATATCGCAGAAGTCACTTCTCTAGGTCCACTGCGGTTCCTGTTAAAGCACACTATATAATCCAGAGCTCACTCCAATTGCATCCTGGAACTAGTAATAATACCAAGAGCGGCCATAAAAGGGAGTTTTACACACCTGGACAAGGAATGCTTTAGAAATTCTCCAT
Organism: Sinocyclocheilus rhinocerous; assembly: GCF_001515625.1. NCBI lineage: Eukaryota > Metazoa > Chordata > Actinopteri > Cypriniformes > Cyprinidae > Sinocyclocheilus > Sinocyclocheilus rhinocerous. The sequence goes on from NW_015659390.1 coordinate 1,050,546, forward strand.
GAATATCACCCAAGTCTCGCTCCCCCTATGTGGTCACAGTGCTTCTTTTGAAACTCTTCCCTTTGCACTTAAGTAACTATAGCTGTTTGTTTTAGCTTCACCGGAAATTATTTCTCTGGATTTTTCTTCACACCTTTCTTTTTTCCTTTTATATTAGCACTAGTTTTATTTTAGTATCATCTTGGCTGTCCGCAGTGTTCACACATTATGGCCACCGTGGATACGTGTGACATTTATTTTTTTGTAATCTGGTGGTCTTTTAGCATTCAAGCAGTGAGTGGTTTTATCACACTTCTGGCCCCATAAAATCTCAGCTGTGTGACTGACACATCATTCATTGTGGGTAAAAATAATGGGCTGGATAAGTAATCTTACAAAACTTTTCACCATCTTAGCACCATCTAACTCCACACCATGTTCTGGTAGGTGGTATGATTCGCAACACGTCTGTCATCTATTATTGTAAAAAGCTAAACTGTAAATGTTCTTTTAAGTGCTAAAGTTACAATCCAGTCAATACAACAGAAATCTGCGCATTTGGGAGTTTCGCATAGGGCAATAAGCTTCCTTATGCAGCTGTCACTCATTTTCAAGTTGGTCACATGAATTTGTCGCGTTGACCAACAAAAAAGTTGTTTGGTTTGACAGTGAATTTTGAGACAATAGAAAATGGACCTTTTTTTTTCTTTCTTATGTTGAACACCAAAAAGATATATGAAGAATGTGAAGAATTTGAAGAACAGCTGATGACATCCATTGACCTCCATAGTATTTTTTTCCATACTATGGAAGTCACTAGCTACCATCGACTGTTTGGTTACCAACATTCTTCAGAATGTCTTTGTACCTTTTGCAGGTACCAGGAAAATGTTCACCAGAAGATAGGAACTCGTACAGATTTGGAAGAATTTTCATTTTTGAGTGAACTATCCCTTTAGGACAGCAGCAAATCAAAGGCATGTTTGCACAATGTGAAGTCACTGCGTTAACTAATAAAGTCATAGATACCGACTGTCCTCATATTCCTCTCAATGTTTTGTCTGTCGCTACAGTTTGCCAATCCAAATTAGTTTCCATTGAGCCTTTTTTGCCCAACGCTCACAGGGTTCTGTTTAATCTAGACATGCTTGGCACCCTAATCAGAGTCCCATTATTTCTGCAGGTACCAGGGAAATGAAAATATCTGAGAGATTGTTATGAGGCATTGACAGGTGTTGGGTCAATCCATGAAAAGTTCTGACAAAACTTTAGAACTCCAACAAAACTTTAATTCCTTTCTGCCCGTTACTATAAAAGGAACGATAGATTAAACTGATTGACAACTTCAAAAATTACCTCTACTGACGAACAGTTCTGAGAACTAAAATATGAAATTAAATCGTAAAGTTTTTGTTCTTATTAAATCTCATTACATTTGTAGTCTCTTTCAACTCAACACAGATAGATAAGCTAAGTACAACTGAAGTCATTTAAAGGTGAAATCGCTCATTTCTGCAAAAACGTAACGTTTAATTCATTCAAGCCGAATTTCAAATAAAATGGCTGTTTAAGCCATAATAATAACAAACTGTTGAGTTAGAGCTACTATGCTTAGATGTATAGTTTTCTCTGCATATCAAGTTGAGAAATATTTTTAACATTGAAACAACTGCACAAATAACATTTAAATACTATAAATTGTAACTATAATTTGCAAATATTACAAATATGCAAATATAACACTACGGTTGGTCTCGCTCTCGGCTCATAATTAGCAATGCTTAAAATACACACAAGAAAACCTTAAATGAAGAAAACCTAAGAGCATCTATTCTCAAAAAGAATAAGGCTTCAGGATCAAACGCACACTGTGAATATTGACTTCATGGTGTTCTAATCCTATTCTAAACCAGCCTGATTTCATCCAAAATTACTTTCTGTTCTATCCCACAAGGCACTGGGCTTTATTACCACTTAGATCGGTTCTGGCTGTCCAGCTCCCACACAATTGTCTCTGATCAAAACTTTTCTTCTTAACTTATACGCTGTAGCTTCTAGCAGTGAAAAAGCAATAAATTCTGGATTTAATTATGCAATACACCCTAGGATGCGAAGATGCTGTTAAAATATTCTCCTTCGCTTGAACGTCGAATTAAACAAGGCCCACAAATTCCTGTGGCTCTGAGCGGAGCTGCATTTCTGAGGACGGCGCTTCAACCTGCAACCTGTGTGAAGCGTGCACTGTCTCGTCCACAGAGGGCTGCACTCTGTTCTAATCAGGCCCTCCAGCTGTTCTTTCCTTGGCAAGGCTTAAGTTACCATAGTGATGGTGACGAGGGTTTTTACAGAACACCAGGAATTTAGCTCACGGAACAGGCAAGCACAAGCTCACGGAAGGCAGCTCTAAAAGTGGGTGGAGTGCTTTTGGCAAGCCGTTCTGCCTCGCACGGGGACGCCTGCGCGCCTCTTAACGGCAAGCGGATAATCATGCAAAATGTCTCCAAGCAAAGCCAACTTGCACACCTTCTCAACAACGCCTTGTGTTTTGGGGGGCATTTTGTCAGTTTCTGCTCAAGACAGACAGTAGCATGCAGAATATGTAGACTTTAGGAGTTCGCTGATGGTCTGAAGCACCCGCAGTGAGCCGGGGAGTCAGTGAGTTGGTACTAATGTGTTGATTGGGCCAAAAGTGAGGCTGAGAGAAAAGAGCATTTTGATGATGGCCTGCTGGGATGCCAGCCCTCCACTGTTATTACCCAGCTTTTAATTACAGCGTGTCAGGAAGAGGGGCGGAAAAGCACTGGTTTCTCATGTCTAATGAAGGGGACCATGCGCATGAGATGCTCAGGGCATTCTCACAAAACACGAGGCGGGATGGAAATTATATATGCATTCAATGCGTTCCTCCATTAAAGTAAATGGGAAAAATATATATATTTCTGCATATATATATATATATATATACATACATATATATATATATATATATATATATATATATATATATATATATATATATATATATATATATATATATATATATATATATATATATATATATACATATATATATATATATATATATACATACATATATATATATATATATATATACATACATATAAGTTTAGAAACTATAGGCCCATTTACACCTGTAGATTCGGGGATCGGATAATGCTTGACTACATTAAAAGATGCACTGTGGTCGGCACCAATAGCCTTGTGGTTTTTTCGCCGACATACAGCACAACTGCGCTCGCGGCGACCCAAGTTCGAATCCCATCTTGTTGTCCTTTGCCGATCCCCTTCCCCTCTCTCTCTACCCAATGATTTCCTGCCTACTTTATACTGTCCTGTTCAAATAAAGGCATAAAAAGCCCATAATTAAAAAAAAAAAAAGACCACTGTGATCAGATCACTCAAAACAAATTTGGAGGTGGTCAGGATTAGATTCTGACCACATGCATTTTCGTTATCCACATTCAGCTACATAAATAATGTGTAGTAAGAGTTACGCTGGAAATAAACATATGTTGCTTTAATGAAAGTGTAAGCGCTGTTGCGGGTGGCTTTTTATTTTATTTCTGCTCTCGCAATGTGAAAGACAACAGACAGTTGCAATTTGTTCACCAGCATCCAATTATTTATCTACTTACGTCACTGGAATCTTATTACTTTCCCCACATTTTCTTCCTTTTTATTCACTTCTAATTCCTATTTATTTCCTTTACTGAGAGGCTCATTCAGAAAAGAAGAGCAAGAAATAATGGGAAGAATTATTAATCAATATTTTGAACAAAACAAAAAATTTTCACTAAACAGATATCTATCTGCCTGTTAATGTGTAAAGGGGGTCTATGAGGGCCTGTATGCAGCATGAATCTTAGTGGGACAATTTTTGAATCTGCAAAAGTCCCAATGTGATAAGTAATGTACCTCAGTCCCCTAGAATAATTCGCTAAATATTAACAACTAAACTAAGCTAAGCTAACTAAACTAAGACTCATCTAATGCTGTGAAACCTTGTAATGTTTGAAAACACAACCCACTGTAACTAACGTGACTTGAGTAATTGTCCTATGCAAACAAATCTCAATCGTCTCTATACACACATGCAATCACACATACACACACCTCCTCTCGGACAAATCACATTCACAGTCAGCGTTATGCGAATACAGCTTATTCGTATTCCAACGGCGACGCCTCGAATTTGCATTCAAACCAGGAATGTAATATTTATGCTGTAAAATAATGCTACTCTTCATTGTCAATTTGCTTGGACATAAAAGTACATTAGATGGCTGCCGCATTCCAGCTTGGGCAAGTCAGAACAGACTCGGGCGATGAGAAGCCGCATTCCCATCAGCAATGGAGAGAGATGAACTGAGAGAAAGCAGTATACGGCATACATCGCCTATAGGGAAGCCCCCACCTTTCTTAAGTTATACAAGCTGTTACATTTATTCCAAAGCATCTTTGCCAAGAATTACAGGTTAATATGTCTAATAGCAGTGGGAAGGTGAAGCGCACGGACTTGTTTTATGTGTCAAAGGATACTTTCTAATCATGGCTTTCATGTCATAGTGTGCAAGCCGGAGGTTTTCGCATGAGCAGAGCAGAGAACCACAATACAGCTGCATTCCTGCATGCATGAGTCAGACGTGGGGGAAACGGGATGCATTCGAGTCTTTAAACCGATCAGTATTCATGCTCTCATAGGAGAGAGAAAAGAGAAAAGGTAGATTCTGAGGTAGATGGAGCGATCTAGCATTCTCTGGAGTTGCACACGCACACATATACAGGGAAAGAAAGAAAGAATGAATACATTCCTGGGCGCGTTGAGACAGATTTGCCGCCTACAGGGAAGAGGCTACTGTAATCCAGCACCATTGTGTGTGTGTGCGCGTGTGTGTCTGTTTGATGGGGGTCAGAAAAGCAGAACTCTGCCGTGTCCTGGAGTATCAAAGTAATACAGCCAGGTATATTACACATGCTTGGTTTGTTGACCAATAGGTCATCTCTTCCCCAGTGCCACAGCACAATCTCGTTGCATTGACAATAAAACTGATCTGAGTCTATTGCTGTTTCACCTCATCATTAAATTGTCTCTTTTAACCTGAATGCACATGCACATGTCTATGATTTAATTAAAAATTAAAATCAATGATCAAATTAACTTAAGGTAACAAAAAGGTATACTTACACGATTATTTTGGGTTGGTTTGTTGTTTGTCAGTAGAGAAACCTTGATGCATTGATTGCAAGCAACTTTTTTCCTATTGCAATAAATATAATAAAAAATAAATATAAGATTGTATTTATAATATTCTTTACTTTACTTAACTTTATTGTCCTTAAAAGGCTATTCTTTATGTAGACAACAGTATACATGCACATACAGCAGCAAGACTACACACATAAAACACACATTTATAATAAGTCATTTAAAGACATGATTGCAGGTTTCAAAGGAATTCTTGTATCTGTTTGATTTGCACAAAGGGAATTTAAATCTCCGGCCAGAAGGAAGCAGTTGAAATTCATTACACAATGGATGGGTGACATCAGAAAGGACTAACTGGCCCTTCTTAGTCACCTTATAGTCATACATTTGTGTGATAGTCCTTAAATCAGTCCCCACTATCTTACTGCACATTTTAACTATACTGTTCAACTTACCCCTGTTCTTTACATTCAAATTGGCATACCAACAGATAATAGAAAAACTTAAAATAGATTCAATAAAACAAGCATAAAACATCTTCATAAAAGAAACATCCACATGAAAAGTTTCCTCAGAAAATACATACGGTGAAGAGCTTTCCCTCTAATCATATCAGTGTTTGCCTCAAATTTTAATTTATCATCAAACACAGTGCCTAAATATTTGTACTCCTTGACCACTTCTACCTGGCAGCCAGCACAGGTACAAAATTCTTCTTACGGAAGTCAATGAACATCTCTTTTGTTTTAGAAGCATTAATGTTTAAAAATTAAGCATCACACCACTGAATAAAATGATCTACCACTGGACCATGACTCCCATCTGACTCAGTGAGGAGAGACACAATCACAGAATCATCTGCAAATGTAATAATGTGTCTCCCCTCAAAAACACTCCGATAATCATCATTATATTAAGAAAACAAGAGAGGGGACAAAACGCAACCCTGTGGGGTACCAGTAAAAGACAACAATGCATTGGACAACACCCCATTAACACATACTCTTTGGGATCTGCTAGTTAAAAATCCACCAACCAACCAACACACAATATTTAAGTCTAATTTAAAATTTTCAACAAGTTTCTTTGCCAGAAAATTCAAAAAATTATCATATTTTTTAAATTTGATATTTACAATGAATGTTTGTCCAGTCAGCTGTAGAAATCATAGTAGTTAAACCATAGTACATGACAAATGTTAATAGTGTGATAAATTTTAGTTTGCCATGAGACCGGGTAGATATATATATATAACATCAAATTTTAAATAAAATATTTACTTAACTACTTTTAAAAATATTTTACAAATATTAAAAAAATATATATATATTATATATATGCTTTTAAAAAAAAAATCAAAACATTAACGTGGTATTCATTCTAGTGTATATAAGATTTAACATGGGGACAGAATGAGTGATTTCTACAGCTGATTGAATGGACAAACACTTGGGGACAAAGACTTTATCCTCAAACAGCAGGGAGGATGTTTGCCTTTAACCTCCATTGACACAGCTTTTGTTTTCCGCCAAAGTTTGACTTGGGTCAGTTAAACTACTGACTACTGGTTTCTTTGTTTTTTTCTTTGGGTTCTGACCAGGTGCTTGCATTGTACTTTTAAGAATGCTGCAGTGGCCTTTAGAGCAAACAGTGGGGAGCAAAAGTCTAACACAAAACAGGAACATTTCACTAATCCAATTTGATAAATGTTTTTCCATTATAAATCATCAGAAACTGATACAAATGTTTTAGAATTTCAATGTTGTCTTCACTTTTAGGCTTTGGGGTTGGTACAATTTTAATGTTTTTAAAACCATCTCTTATGCTCACCAAGGGTGAATGTATGTACTTGTGTAATATGGTGAAATATCATTACAATTTAAAACAACTCCATTTCAATACATTTTAAAATGTAAAAACTACAGTTTTCAGTATCACGTGAGTCTTCGGCAATCATTCTAATATGCTGATTTGGTGCTCAGTTATTATCAATGTTGAAAACAGTTGTGCTGCTTAAAACATTATGGTTTAACGTTTTAATATATAATATTTGTTTTATTCTCTAGTGAACAGAAAGCTCAAAAGAACAGCATTTATTTGAAAAAGAATTTTTTTTTGTAACATTTTCAATGCCTTTGCTGCTCCTTTTGATCAACCTAATGAATCCTTGCTGAATAAAAGCACAAATTCATAAGTAATAAGTAATCATGCTCATAAGTGCTTGGAGACACTCACAGAGACAGTGCTGACAGTGACACACCTGCAATAGAGATTTTATCTGACAGGATTTCAAACCTCCCCCTCTGATGTAGAGTTCCTTAGGGTCAAGAACAGACAGAGAAAGAATGGGTGGTCACTGCATGCTCAGACAGCTCTGCAAACTCCTCATACAGATTCATAATCTACAAAAAACAAATGAAGTGAAATGAGCTTTTATTTTCTTTTTAGAAGTGGTCAGCGCTGAACATGAATCTAGCTTTAGAGAAAACGGGAAACTGACCTTCTGCAATACTTCAAAGGCATCACACAACACTATATAGTGGGGACTGGGTCAAACTATTGAGTGCCACATCCTCTTTTGCAGGCATTTGCAAAGTTTACCTATTATAGGCATGTGTTTTATTGACTACACCATTTCCAGAAGCTGCCCTAATTAACTGTACCACATCAGTGTCTGTATCAGCTTGCAAATTTAGAAGATTACACATGGCAAGCGAGACAAAATCCTACAAAACACACACGGCTCTCAAAATGTGCCACATGAAATAATATTCCCAGGTGATTGTGAGAATTAGTCCTCAGGAATTCCATCAGATCTGTAATCAGTCAAACCCCCGCTGCTTCCTACCCACATGCCCATTGTCTTGTTTCGAATGCCTATAGAAATCAACAGGAGGGGTGGGGCATTCCTGCTCCTGTTCAGACTTGAGCTCATCGCACATTGTAAAAAACATGCTGTTTTTGTGATACAACGTGAAGGAAGTTTCAGCTATAAAGACTAAAGTCTGCGGCTGTATGTCATGTCAGCACAGGTAATGGTACTGTTAAAAACATGGGAAAGAACGGATGTATACTGAAACATGACTTTAATGTATTTTAGAGTAAAAATGAATGAATATATATGCAGAAATGTGCCAAAGGACAACAATAAAAAACCTAAACCCATAATACAATAAGAATTATCACTGAATGCTATGCAAGCTATGCTTTAGCAGTCAAATTGAACTTAAATTATTTTGAGATAAATAAGCAAGCAGAGTGCAGTACGCAAACCAAAACATCAAACTTAAATTATACTATAAATCCACATTTTACTTACAGAGTTTGTGGCACTAGGTGTGGTTCAGATTTATGATACGAAGGGGTGCGGTTTACAAAAAAAGGCTAATTCCCATTGGTCGCTGCCTGCTGATGTAGCAGCGCTACCTGAAGCAGGTAGGCAAATAAAGACAGACCTGAGAAAGAGGATCACACTGCTGCTCATCACGACAGGACGCACATTAGTTCCAACTAAAAACTAAAAGACCTTCATACTAAAAGTTTAGGCCTTTTTATTTTTGCATGGTTTAACAGAAAACAATTTCTGACTTTTTGTTTCTTTAGCACCAATTTGGATCTAACGCCACGAGCAAGGTGAGTGTGTGGTCAAAATCAAGGTGGGTAACATTTAACAGCAGTTGTCTTGAACTGAAAATATTTTAAAATATTGTGTTGATTTCTTTTCAAGTGTTTCTACATTCAACTAGGCGATAATGATGTTAAAGAGACAAACTAAAAAGTCGTTTAAAGCATATAAATATATTACAACTTCAATTTTGATTGTGTGCATGCAAGTAGATAAATCAGTTCAGATCAGTACTGAAACGTGTGGAAAACCCCCCTCTCAAACACACAAGCATGTTCGCGGGGGGTGGGGGTTTAGGGTTGAGTTACACTGTGTTGGGAGTCAAAATGCAGAGTTTTCTGTGGTTGGCAAAGCAAACAGGCCTCTTACCTGTATGACCTACAGGCACGGAGGGAGAGACAGGTTTGGGCTCGCTGAAGGGAGAGGCCAAGACACAGAGTACATTCTCTCACACTCTCTGAACACAACAACAGCCTTCGCAATGGAACATTTTGAACCTGCACAACAAAATAGTATCAATTAGAAATGGAATTTGAAATTTCAATGTTCAAAATTTGAATTGTACAGTGTTTTTAAATGGACAGTGTGCTTATGTTGTGTCATCCTTCAAACAGGTACAGACGTGCTGCGGAGGCCGAAAAGTGGTTTTATCTGCTCTGTGAATTCTATCCTTCATTCCACCGGAGTCTGTGTAGCTGTCCAATCAGATTTCAGTGGTGTGAAGTGTAGGAGACATGGAAAGAGCACTTTTTCCACAAGCTGCAAAGGCTGTTTTCATGGGCTTAACAGAAAAACAGCACAGATGCAAGGTGAAACGCATGTCAAGAACACAATTACAAGTTTTCAAAGGCATGCATGGCTAGTTTTGCGTTGTAGTATAATTTGCCATGTGCTTTCATGCTTGCACGGATCAATGCAGGCTGTGACAGTTGCATGCTAAACGCTGTGAATGTTAAGCCCCCGCTGTCCTATTGTGCATTTAAGTTCAGTGTATCTAAACATCTATGTAAAGCGTCGTACCTCACCCTGCCCTTTAGCGCACCGCTCCAGCTCCACACAACATGGCATGTTTGTTCATTTACTGTTGTGGAGAGAGCCGAGGCGGGCTGAGTACACACACACCCACACATGCAAGATTCACAAAGCCTGCCAAAATGTATTTATGTATGCTGGTTCAGCCTTTATCCTCTCAACCCACACTAATAAACTCACTTTACAAAATGTGTTTGTGTGAATTGCTTAATCCTGACAATAAACCACTACAATAAAACGTAACCCTTACTCATTCCCTTGGCATTTGGAATATGAATGTTGCAGTTGATGAATTTCAATTAGTCCACCAAACATGTGACCTGCTCTTTGCATGCATGTGGTGAGGTTGAGACGATGTTAATGTTGGAAATGATTTCACACAAAGCCAAGCTGAGGTGAAGCGAGTTCAAAGCAAGGCAAGTACAGAGCGAGACACCCTCAGCTTTACAGAGTTCATCAACATTCAATGCAAAGAAACTTTTCTTTTGAGCAGTTTAGTTGATTCCCCTTGTGGAGTTGCTCCTCGAAAATGAAAAATAAATGCAAAGTTAAGAGTTTCGCCTCAAGGTTACGCTCAACAAAGCACTCTTGCTTCTTGATTGTTAAATCATGTTTCGACTTGATCAGGGCCTATATTTAAGGCCTCAAAAATGAGATAACAGTGCTGAAAATACATGTTCAGCCAAAGCAATAAGGAACGTCATATAAAACAATGGTATCACATACATCTCATTGGTCATTTTCAAGCACAGCTTTGTTTTTAAAGTGATTGGTAGAGTTATGTAAGAGATCATGTCCATTAGGCTGGTCATTATCACAATAACACTAAACCCAGGCACAAAGCGAAGAGGGGTTATATCACACTGAAGAGGTTTATTATGTGATAATGACAGGCTGACTGTACATTATACCTTACATAACACCTGCCCATCTCTTTAACAGTGTTAAAAATAGTATAAATATAATTGTACTATTTTACATTCCCTTAGCTCAAACAGTAGAGGATAATGTCCAGCCACCATGATGGCCAAAAAAAATGAGTCTGCAGAAAATTGAAGAAAAAAAAAGAAAATAATCAAGAAAAAAGACATTATGAAATGCATTTGGGTTTTAGAGGGCAGTGTAATACACACTTACCATCTTAAAGCACAGAACTGTGTGTTCTTATTATGCATTGATGTGAACCATGCATGACATTTTAAAAGGCTGGAAAAGCATCAAGGCAGCGTTTGAAGCACAATGACTTCATTTAATTTGCTGTGATTTGGCTTTGTTCGGTGTTGCGCATTTTGGTTTTGGTTTGCCAGGCACCACAGTTCAATAGTTCAATATCCGTATTAAATACAAACAGCTTTTTTAAGCATAAAACATGCACACATGATCTCAGACATTGTAAAGAAAAAAAAATACTATATTTCACTCAAATCTGATATAACAGCTCGAAGTAAACAGGAACGTGTAGCAAGAAACAAGCTTAAATAATTACAGATATCCAGTCTACAAATTTTACTCAGCAGCAGAAATCAACAAAAAAGATTTATATATATATATATATATATATATATACATACATATATATATATATACATACATATACACATACACACACACACACACACAAGAAAGGAGGAGAAATGACAAGGCGTCCTTGCTGATGACCTTGACTATTTCAGGCCGTGGTGATCACAGCCTCCAGCACTGGCTGTTCCTTCAGCAGAAACCGGCCAAACAAAGCCATTTGTGCAGAGAACAGAACAGACTGTTTAGTTTCAAATTCCACACTTGATGACTCATGATTCCGGACGATTTGAAAATAAAGACAGACCAAGAGATGTAACTGCCATCTCCAAGATTTCAGTTACAATGCTAGCATCGGTGCGCAGCTTCTTCCTCCTCCTTTTCCTCAGCCCAAATCTTGCTGATGATACAGGTGAGTGAAGATGGCTTACTGCAGATGCAAATAATAACCAGACACAAAGTTCTGACTGACTGATCCACCTGCTGTGTGGTATTGACATGAGAGGATGGTTTATTTGCTGAAGGTGACAGTGATAGAGGGGTGAAACATGTCTCTCCTATCACACATCCCCATTAATTGATTACACCTCTTCTCTGCAAATATCACGCGCCTGCCTCTCCCATGATATTCACAGCTGTTCTATACATTCCTCAAAGGATGGTATCAGCTGCAGTCATAGCAACTGCCATAAAGACTGTCAAGCGTGACACAGGTAGCTTAAACCTAGAATGGTTCAGGCATAGATTTATATACATAGCTGCCTCATTAGCAACTGTTTCTATGGGCCGCAATATGTAAGCCAGCTGCCATTTTTGGAATGGTCTGTGAACCTTTGAGCGCATTGACTGTGTGCATCTACAACAGCAAGTTATACGCTCGTATATCTTTGAATACGCATTGATAATTATGGTGAATGACATCAAGTTGACCATTCCAAAATGGCGGACGCGTCAACGTATCTGGAGCGGTCGAATAGGGAATCTTTACATATCTATGGGTTCAGGCACAATTGTATATATACTGTATGTCGTTGGAGAGAAGGGTGGGATGGTTACATGACAAATTATTATAACCGGACATTTTTTAATTGTACTGCATCTCAACAATGCCTATTTTAATTGATCTGTTGAATAAATAATTTATAACAATGGAGGACATTGTCACAAGTATCATGTTATTAATACGGCAAGTTAAAATAACTTCTTTAAGAAAACATGTCTTAAAATAATACCGCTAAAATTTTACTTGTAAGGATAAGTATACACAGAGGAAAGCCTTACTACTATTAGTGTAGCAGGGAGACGGTGCCAAATTAGACAACTTCAAGCTGTTGTCCGTTGTAGACATTACTATCCATCAAGCAGGTAACGTTATTATTGCTAACATAGCGGACCCATCGAAAAATACATCGGCAACATCTGTATTAAAGAGAAAATAATCACTTCATCCGATGTTTAAGTGAATATAATAGCCTTGACAGCCGAGTTCCATAACTATTGACTTTGTTCTCGCTCACCGAACTTGTGTGTGTGTGTAGGTGATGCAGGGTTACCAGGTTTTCGCAACAAAACCCGGCCAATTGCTACTCAAACTAGCCCAATCGTGTTTCGAGGGGGGTTCCCTGGTAAAAATCGTGTTCCGGGCAGTAAAATACACGTTTTTCAATGGGGTTCCTCCCGCAAAATTCGCATTCCAGGGGCTAAATATCACGTTATTGGGGTCGCTTCAACCCACGGACATGAAAAACAGCCCATGGCAACAGTGTTAGTAGCCCAATTGGCAACACTGAGGTGATGTAAAAGAGAAAAGCAGGCATTTGGACCAAAGCACTGTGAGGAGAGAGAGGGGGAGACTCAAAATGTTTCTAAACTTAAAACGCATTTTTGCCCCGTTTGCGTTTGTGTTGTTTTACTACTTACATTTAAAGTATAAAACATTGTTATTTGCAATACACAGCGTGATTTTTTAATAATATTTTTAGGGGGGACAACCCTCAGATGGGGGTCCTGTCCCCCCTGACGCCCCCGGGATTTCCGCCTATGGAAACTCTAGATGGCACAGGCTGATGGGTCCCTAACGCAAACTAGGGGTATGCGATATTGACAAAAAATTATATCTCGATATTTTATGGGATTTTATCGATAACGATAATTAGACGATATTTTGCTGAGTGTGTTATTGTGCTGGTACCTTAAGGACTGCCAAAGACAGCTGACTCATAATGTTTTTAAATATTCTTCATATTCTGTGTGGTGGTCAGTTCATACTGATAGAAATTAATCTTTTCCAATAAGTTTAAACTGATTTTTGCATTTTAACCTTTATAAAGCCATTTTTTCTAAATCAAATTCTTACATTTAATCAGGGAATTAGAATAATAAGACATTTGGGCTGTTACCAAGCAAATGAAATCAACACAATACTCACTGCACTGTATCAGCGTATGTACTGGCAGTAGCAAGTTCCTGTACTTGCTTTGCAGCAACAGCAATAACCTGCAACAACAATAACCAACAGCAGCAATTTAGCAACGTAGCAGATCTATTCCGCCAAGACCAAATACATTAACATTGTCATATCCATTAAGAACCAGCTTTACTGACGAGATGCGCATTAAATATTGTGCGATATTTATCGTGCAGCCCTACATAAGAGGCTTTTTCAAAAGCGTAAAAAAAAAGAAATGACCTCAGTTTTGAACTATACATCTAACATTCAAAAAACATTAGTATTCACAACCAAGTGTACATCAGAATATGACTGCACACATTTCCATATCAAAAAACTAGAGGTGAGGTTACTCATTTCACACACAAAACGATTAGTCAATCAAAACTGAGAGCTGATTTACATATTCAAGAATGGTCATGTTAAACGAAATTACCACTTTCTGGTGCAAAAAGACTAACATTAGGAGGGAAAAAACAACATATTGAAATGTGTCTGATTTTTCCACTTTTGCCACAGTGGCAGAGGACATTGGACCTTACCAACTGGAGCGCCTGGTGGAGCTGCTGACAGCTCATGAGTGTGAGGAGCTCATCTCTGCCATATCTCAACCTGAGGAGAGCATTTTCCAACACTTAGACCGACTATCTGCAGAAAGGAACCAGTTACTGCATTCAAGAAGACGCAGAAACACAGGTAAATATGGTAAACACGAGAGCCGCTGCTTTAAATAGTTTAAATCAGCTCTAATAAATTGATACTTATTTGTTTTATGCTAATGAATTCCAGCAGTGCGATGTGTGAAGTGACACATCCTGCAGTAAATGAAGAGGTCATGAACAGCCAAATGTATTTGTTTATCTCCACTGCACACATCAGTCTGCCATCGAGAGGTCCACTCGAGAGACATCTCAACCAAACTAATTGTTGATATAATCCCTTTTCATCAGAAATGAAATCTATCGAGGCAGTGGGACATGATTGAATTGTTTAATTGCCTGAACAATTGAAGAGCTGCTGCTTCTATTGCTGGCTGCTTTCCCTGTCTGCAGCACGTTTGATATTGTGCATGTGTGTGTGTGATTGTCAGACCAGCAGGCCCCCTGTCGCTCAGCGCTTAAGGACTGGCTGCAGATTCACGGCAAGCAGATATACTACGACAGGCTGTCTCGTGCACTGCAACAGATCGGCAGGACTGACATTGCCATAGGTCAGCCGCACACAACAACATTGACACGCATGCAATGCACCACATCACTCAAACCAACCTGCAATATGTATAATATTGAGTAGAGATGCACAATATATTATCATAATGGCAAATATTAGAGATTCTTTAATTTAGCAGTCTTATTTTAAATGTATGTTTTAATTGTTCAGATGCTGAATATTTAATCATGCATGTTCATTTCAACTATTTTTATTTATTCTATATAATTCATATTACCTTTGACAGCATCTAACACTCCCTAAGGTTAATATAAAATACAGTGCTTATAATTTAACAAACCCTGTAATCTTTAGCAAATCTTAAAATTAACATCCATTCTTCATACTGAAGAAAATTATAATGTCATTAAGCCTAAATTCACTTGTAAATAATGAAAATTATTGAATGTAGTTTTAGTGTTTTATAAGTGTTTAATTTTTTTTACCCAAATACACAAATTTTATTGTTGTGCCAAAGTCATCTACTATCAACTTTCCAAAATTCATAAATATCTCAAGATTAAATATAGTTTCAAATATGCAAAGGTATTCAAAAGTTTTAAATTTAAACTGAAGATAAAAAATACACATTTAAATATAAACAAACATATATATAAACAGATTCTTGACCATTGTGTCAAATAGATTTGGAGAAGAGAAAAAAACAACTTTTAGATTTTTGAAAACCTAAAAACAAAAGTCAGATGGTTCTTTAAGGTTTGTAAAAATGTCCAATTTCAAAGAAACTGAACTCAAAACGCATAAATCGGTAAGTCAATATTTTTTGAGAATGATCCATCTACAAACTAAACTGGGATAGAAGAAAGTGTTTTAATATAGTAAAACGACATACTTCACCTTTAAGATCCCCTAAAAACCACAGCTAACATGCCATTCTTTAACCAACAATGGAGATTGCCAGCCAGCAAGAAAAACTGAAGTTCTGCAAAGATGCAAAGTTTTTCATCACCTTTCCTTTCGCTTTTTTTTGTTTTTGTTTTTTGCACACCACTGATGCAATAAGCATCGAGCTAATTCAGAGCAATCCATCTTACACAACAAAAGATGAAATTCAGCAGCGCATAATGTTATTTTTATACATTTCTGATGGGATGCGCTTTGCACCCTGTCACTCCTCTGGCAGTGATTGTGGTCCGGCGTTCAGGCGACTCCACAGCCGAATGGCATCGGATATGAGAAGGTGCAAACGATATGACAGCAGGCTCGCTGGAGCTGACATCAGATTCACTACACGCCATCTGTTCCTTTCATCATCTCCGTTAAAGGGAGAAAAGGATAAACGGAGAAGAAGAGGGGGGAAAATGACAGTCCAGAACATACAGCCTAAGAACATCCTTCAGTCAAAGCAGTGCGCTGCAGAAAATAAAAAAGATTCCTCTGCAAACAGAACCTGGTGCGTACGGCAAACGCACAATGCGGCAATTACAAGAGCTTTAATTGCCGGCCTGTAAATGGGCTCTGATGAGGAGTAGCCACTCAGCGACAGCACCTTGGATAAATTGCATACTTATGTTCCGGCATGTGTGTCTTCTTCAGTTGTTCTGGCTTTATTATACTTGGTACATTTATTGGGCCCGGCACACTTAGTTAATCTCATTTCCAGGCGTTCATGGAGGCCATTACTGTGTGTTTGATTTCTTAATGTGCTGCAAGAATCACTTGTGTCTTGTACGACTATGAAATGAATGTCATGAATAAACAGCTGCTTTAACTGCCTCCAGCATAATTGTAATCAAGTAATGAAGTGAATTAATGTTAAAACCATATTAAGTAAAGACAACTAGAGAACCAGACTAGAAGTAATGCAATACATGTGCTATTTATCTAATAGAGGTGGGTAAGAACATCAACCAGGACAAAACTCTTGCTATGCAGAGATATGTGGACGGCTACCATGAACTTGTCAACCAAATGGCCACTCACCTGGAGAAGCATGCATCAGAAGATCATGAAGACCATGAAGACCATGAGGAGGTGCTGCATTACTCTGCAAAACAGGGTGAGATGCCTCAGAAAGGGTAATGTGTTTTAAATACTCTGAGTGATATTCCTGGGTCTCTATATCTAAACCATAAAATATGCTATTATGCAAATACATTTCAAAGGGGACACTATCATACAGTTTTCAAGTAAGATAATACAGTTTTTTTCCCCCCTAAAGGTCGTGAATGTTAGTCAAGAGCTAGCCTAGTCTCTGAACAATGATTAGGTATTGTTAATGAATTGTTGGGTTTCTGATGATGTGGATATCAGAACAAGCCATTTTGGCCTCTTAATTTAAGCAAATGCTGTTTATGAACTGGGGCAGAAATTATGCAACAAGGGTCGGTAAGATTTTTAAATGTATTTGAATGCTCACCAAGGCTGCATTTATTTGATCAAAAATACAATAAAATAAATAAGTGAAATATTATTTCACTTTAAAACAAATATTTTTCTATTTTAATATATTTTAAAAATTGAATTTATTCCTATGATGCAAAGCTGAATTTTCAGCATTCATTATCCAGTCTTCAGTGTCACATGATCCTTCAGAAATCATTCTAATATACTGAATTGGTGCTCATGAAACATTTCTAATTATCAATGATGAAAGCAGTTGTACTGCTTCATATTTTTGTGGAAACCTTTTTAGTTCTTTTCAGGATTCTGTGATGAATAGAAAGTTCAAAAGAACAACATTTATTTGTAATTGAAACTGAAAGTCTTTACTGTCTTTATTGTTACTATGTGTGTGTGTGTGTGTGTGTGTGTGTGTGTGTGTGTGAGAACTACCTTTGCAAACACAACATCAACTACTTAAATTACTTAAACTGTCAACGTAAGAGTCATATAAAATATAGTTGTCTGTAAGCAACTGTAACTTATCCAAAATAAATGAATCAAGCCAACAATTGTTTCTGATTGCTTGACAGCCAAAGGGTTCACCTGGAAAGACGTGGACTTGGTGGTGAAAAGGCAACCAGTACCACCTTATCAGCCCCATCTGCTAGACAGAGTATGGCCTCTACTTTACGGCCTCCTGCTTGGATTTGCTGGCGCAGTACTCATAAGCGTGGCCGTCTTGCTTATTAGCATATATGTATCCCATGGCAACAGAACCAAATCCAAGGCCGAGTATCAACCCCGTCGCTGTCCCCTTCTCAGTGTTGTGACATCATCAGAGATACGCCACCCAGAGGACACACGCAGACCGAGTAACGGATGTTCAGGACACTAATGAAGCCATGTTCATCAGTATGAAACACAATATTAAATGTGCCTTTGATGGCTGATTATGACCAATGATACTTGCCTCAAAGTGTCTGTTATCTCTTCCAGTGTGTTATTAAAACTACAGTTAGACAGTCGCACACGTCGACACCTTCAGTTCCCACTGCTTCTCATAAAGACGTTTCTGCAATAAAGCACCTGACAGAACATAATGACAGCAATCTGTTACCTCCATCGAGACCGCTGCCATTGTCCTGTCAGTGTTTTGATGGGAATGTAGGGGAGGCTGCGCTGGAATGCAGCTTGGCTGCTGTTGCCTTGACAATCTTTGCACTTCCTGTTTCCAGTCCACGACAGTGGCGGCGCGCTCGTCTGGCATTGAGGAAAAACTAATTATCCAGCCTGGCTCCTTCTCCCCTGAGCTTGCACATACCCCCTGAAGCAATCCACAAGGCTAATAACAATGACAATGCCTGCAGATAATGCAGTCTGTACGTCAACCTCAGAGAGACAGGATAGACTGGGCGAGGATGACAATGAAAACACACGGGAGAGAGCGCTGAAAGGTACAGAAGGAACTAATTCAGCGAGATGAGCAATACAGCAGGAAATGAGCTCACGCGCAAGCAAAATATGTCTCACACACACTGGCATCGTCTCTCTTATCATTTAAGTGCTTCTCTTTTTCTAAAAAAATATGTGTCCCCTCCTCATCCTTTTTCCTTCCTTTTATTTCTTCTATAATTGAACTAATTACTTCATTATACAAATCCAGACTAATGTGCTCCTGGAACCACACATCATGGATTAATAGTGGTGCTAAGAAGCAATTATAGGCAATTAGTTCATAAATCAACATCTAACCAAATTATAGTGCAGGGGAGGGGAGTGTTGTATGTTCAAAGCACCGGCACATACTGAAACTTTAGGAGTTCCATCAGAAAGACCTGGCGGATTCGTAGATTCAGAACCGCCATGTAATCATCACTAAATCAAACAGTGTTTTAAGTTAAAGACCTGCAAGTATTTGATTATTTGTTTCAAGCTTATTTTAGAAAGGAATAGTGTATTCAAAAATCTTTTAATTGACAAACAACTGCCTTTCTCAGACAACCAACAAATGATAGACTGGAAGTCATTTCATTCATTTCCAAAGTAGGGTAGTACAAAAGCTGCATGGAGTTCCAACTAAATGCATATGCAGAATTTTCAGATCCAGCTTAAGCTTGAATTATTGAACTTTTGCAGCTACGCCGTATGTTAACGATGCATTCTAATCAAAAATAAGAGCATTAGAATTACCAAAATTTTTGTACTAAAGCAGTGTGATCAAAAAAAAAAAAGAAAGGAAAAAAAAAAAAAAAAAAAAAAAAAAAAGTCATTCAAAAAGAGTAAATTCATTAATTTAACACAAGGTGAATAAGAGGACGTAACAGTTGATTCTTGACCAGTTTGCAAGTTCCATGTGACTGCCACTGGGGGGGGGGGGGAAATTTTTTTTTTAATTTTTATAAATATTTTGTACCCCATTGACTTTCACTGTACAGACAAATGAATTCTCATATCGTCGTTTGTATCCCACAGAATCAAAGACATGAGAGTAATAAACGGTGACAAAACCCCTGTAAGTTGGGAAGTTTTTGCACCTTTATTTGTGGTTTGTGTTTGGGGGGCTGCTTTTTTGCATTGTAAATGTGCCAGGTCTAAACATGCACTACCTCTTTAAGATCTCATGCCTTTAAGTCACGTTTCCAGGAACCTAAATTTGTAGTTCTTCTTTAAACACCCATTTAAAGACCACTAGTATAAAGCATAAGCCATTTTGAAAGGCCCATCATCATCAACATATTATTATTATTACTGCAAGGTTAGCCCTGAATCTTGCTGTATTTTGCAGCATTTAAGGGTGCTTTCACACCTGTAGATCGATTGCTTTGTTCCGAAACAGGGATTCAAATTATTACAATGTTGCTTTTTATTCTTGGTGCGGTTCGCTGTGTTTTTTTAACTTTAAACCGCATAAACACATTTCATTACACCAAATACACAAAATAATGTTCTTTTTAGCAGCATCATATGACCCCTTTAAGACTCTGGGTCAAAAAAAACCTGAAAACTGCAGATCAATATCGGTTGTATAACAATAGACCAATCAGATGAATCTAGAGTGTGATGAGCATCTCTAGATATGCTGTATGGGAGTTAAAGCTCCTATAAATGTACATTATGTTCCGTCCAACTGTTCGTAATGCAAGAATGCAGCTTGTGTGAACAAAAAAATGTTGTAGATATATTACCTGTGTGACAATGTATGTCTAACATCTGACATGTCTATCTTCCTGTTCCTCTCTGATCTGTAATGATTTTCTGATGGTGTTGAAATGCCATGACACAGCAAGCAGCCAAGAACTCATCTTTACAGCAGAATGAAGACAAAGCCTTGGTGCAGATGGGCTCTGTCAGAAAGAAACACATAACAACATGGGTACATTGCCATTCTCTCTGACACTTGCTATTTTTGTTTGTCCCTCACACACATATAAATGTCACAAATTAACTCTGTCTCTCTCACACACGCATGAAAACAGATGGAGACAGACATATCATAGCAGACTCATCCATGCATTGATGCAACGTCTCATCCAAAAGTATGTACTTCGAATAAGATTAAGTATGTAGACATTTTTGCATGCTAAAGCAGCATAAAAGTGTGCTTGTATGCAATTCCAATTTATTACGCATCATATTTGACACATTTAAAATCATGTGTTTTGTCACCCGAAATAAATATTTAAAGTTTGTCAGGTTCACAACATGTAAAAACATTGAACATGCTGAACTTCTGTCCCTCACATCACATCAAATAAAACATGGCATCTGCTCTGACTGAAGTGTGTTTTAACAGCATGCTCTTTTTCATTATAAAACCTAATGTCAAATATGATCTCTACAATAAAGCTCTAACAGATGGACATCAAATCAATGCTTTTCTAAGCGAATGATTGATTGACATATTCTTACTTCAGCTTCTTCATATTTTTAATGTTTTTTCAACCAAGAATTGAGACACATAAATATTTTAATTACAAGTAAGGCAATGAATTAATTTTAAAATGTTGAATGTTGCTATTTATATGTCATGAGGTTTTCGAGTTGAACAAGAGTCTGGATGGAGAGCTCATCGGTTGAGAAAGTTTGGTAATGCCTGGTTTAGTAGAGGCTTAGATTTGATTCGGAAACTTAATTTGGAAATTTCGATTTGAAACCAGTTCACCAAAAAAAAAAAGATTCATTCATTCACTAATTAGTTCTATTGCTCTTTCTCTTTATTCACGCGAATCACGCCAGTAGGTGGCAAAAAGTGAAATGACATGCAGGGGTAAAAAGTAAATCGTGCACACAATTTACTAATTCGTTCCCTAATTTTAAGTAAATTGTGCGCTCGATATAATTTGCGCATCAAATAAGAATTTGGGCATCATTTTAAGTGAGAGGCATCCACACTATTTTATGAGAATGCGGACAGGAAGTAGAGCACGATTTACTTTTTTTTTTCTCGCATGTCATGTGCGGGGCTCCGTAGAAAAGGAAGTGGCCTTTTGTGCATTATAAATGAGTTGTATCATTCACTCAACCAATTCGTAATTCATATGAGGGACGATATTTTTGTCGGTCACGGTAGTCACTGTGTCAGATTACACGATTTTGACTCCTAAAATCTTGTGTCGTGGACAAGAAACATGTCAGACTACACGTTGCTTCCCGACCATTCATCGCGTACCGTCTTTAACGACGCGCGTGATGTCATCGAGAAGGCGGAACTAGCGACTGACTTCTGAAAACAAGAGTGTAAACATTGCTGAAGCGCTTCCGCTATAGTTCGCCAGCTCGGTTGTCGTCCACTATGACACACTACACGAGCTGAAACGATGGACTCTTGCGTCCCGACGCCCATTGTCATTTACGAATCCACACGACGCCCTACGTCAAGCAAATCGTGGCAAAATCGGGCTAAAATCGTGTAGTCTGAACCGGGCATTAGAAGGCAGGAAGTCAGTCACAAGCTTAAAAAGGGAGAGACAAACAATTTTGACAATTGTGAATAATAATAATAACAATTTGTTGTCTTTAACTATTAATTCAAAAGCAAAGATTTGTTGAGGAAAGACTCATGATAGATACTAGGCCTAACCTTACCTCTACTAAAAAGCTATCTCAAGGAAGTAGGCGTAAAGGGGGAGTGTACAAATATTCAAATAAAGCATCTACATCCATGTGTAACTCTTGTAAAAATGAACATCTCAAGATATCTGGATAAAAAGATAATTGGATAAAAAGGGCTTTGAAATACCAGTGCTTTAATGTCCCCCTCCCCTCAATACATATCATTCCTGCTCCCGTGACTAAAAAGCAAAAAGCGATGGAGTCTCCAGGGAATGTTGGTTGTCATTGTCAATGAGTTTACCTGATTTGTGCATTTGAATCTTTGACATCTCTCGGCACCCACACGCATGTAACACAGACAGACTCCGTCTGTAAGCCTCTCGTACACACTTATGCTGTTGAGATTACATCTGTGATTTAAGAGCAAACTTTTTAATCCTTATGTTTCCGAAGTTGTGTGGCGGCTTCCTTCAGTACACAAACGAGACTCTTCATTGAAGCTTTGGAAGCGCGTTGCTGAAGGTGTGAAGATTGACTTGACAGAACCACAGTGCCCTCCAGTGGTCCAGACACTACAGATCAGATTTACACTGCTCTCACACTGGATCTCGGGAATCTTAATTCACTTTCATTAAATGGAAAAGGTGTTGGTCAAATGGAAATGTTTTTAATATCAATATGGTCCAAAAAAGTTACAAACAAGATGGCAAGTTTTTAGAAATCTAATATTTGCATTCATCTTTATTTCATACATTTTTGTATAATAAATAATGTAATATGTTTATATATATGGTTACCATTTTCTGCAAATTGTTCTGACTCTAAAATGAAAAGGTGGTGTAACCATCATGTAAAAATGACTGATACTTTTTATTCACTTTGAATACAAAATAATTGTTAAATTATTTTCATATTTCCACAAAAGTCATATTAATGTTTTTTTTTTTGTTTTTTTTTTGTTTTTTTTTACAAATATCGTGAATTTCTGAGTTATGACTAAGAAGTCAACATATCAAAGTCAACATATCTGATCATTTAAAAATAAAAAACACACTGTTTTTCAAAAGTGTTTCATATATTAATAATATTTTGTTGTTGAAAAAATAATATAATTGTAGTATAAAAAAAAGATCAAACTATTTATAACACCATTACTTTCAAGCACGACTAAATATAAAAAAAATTCAAAAGCAGAAATTGAAAATGTTTAATGTTTAATCACAGAAAAGGTATTAAAGTCATTTTTGGAATTAACTGCATTTTTATAAAACTATGGAGAATACAAATTTAGCAAAATAATATTTTATACTCTGCTGATTCACATTTAACACTATTCACACACGAACACCTACCTCATTATCAGGTCTAAAGGAGAAAATGAACTTATTTTGATTTCCACATGAGGTTCAGTACTGATTATGAAAGACAGAATACACCACCATTACCACACATGCAACTGAAATCATTTCTAAAGCAAATAGTTGCATGTCTCACTCTGGTCACATGCATTTCCTCCACTGCTCACTGCAGTCTATTGGATCCAGCCAAGCACAAAATATAGGAAGACCGATACAATCAGATGAAGCTGTGATTGACAGTAAAAGTGGACACTATATCTGCTTGTGTGCATGTGCAAGATAAGCGTGCTGATGGGGAACACAGGCACGTATGCCAAAGCAGAATGGTTAGTGGTTAGCCTCAAACAGCTACTCCATTATTATTCACACAAACACACAGTTAACAACACTGATTACCCCAGTAAATTCAGTCATGAGCATGGGGCCTGTTTTTGGAGTCAGTGTAATAATGGAAATCACCCAACTACATAATCAACCACTCAGCACCTATATGTACATACAAGCATGTTACGATATTAACATGCATGGAGGCGACGGAGTGTGCACTGACCTCTTCATATAGTTCATAATGAGATCCCTCGGGAGCCTCTTTACAGCTTTACACAGTCCGTTTAAATTTCTGTCTGGCTCCTGAACAAATCCCGGTCCACTGTCTGCTTTAATTAGAAGAAGATAACCCTAACATCTGAATTTCATGAACAATGCTGCCAATCATTTCAGCTCAACTGAGAAAAATGACACATAGGCTCTTAGCCAGCTCTTTTTTCTCTGACGACGGGTTATTTTCTGAGGGATTTCTCTTACCGCGGTTTTTTAGAAGCTGAAAGGGTTTGTTATTGTTGAACGATTACACAAAGGTCAAGGCAGAGACACTGTGCATAATCCGGCAGATGGCACTTCACAGAGAATTCATTATGAGTAAGTGGATTACAACTCTGTAGTTATGAAGGGTGTAAAATAACAAAGTATGTTGTAACTCTCACATATGGCCATTTTAGTAGTAAACTGAAATTGTTCAATTTTGGCCTACTTTTAGCCTCATTAGCAGTGCAATCAAAGTCTAAAAATCACTATTATTATTGTTCCATAATTTGGCCAATAAATAAATATATTAGAGATGCTGGTCTAGCCTGAAAACCTTTTTTTTTCTTCTTCTTCTTTTTTTTTTTTTTTTTTTTTTTTTTTGGGCAACAAACAAAAAAAACCACAGCAATGGAACCTGTCGTTACTTGAGCAACAACAACAAAAAACCTACTATTTAAAAGTTTGGGTCAGTATGATTACTTTTTAATTTTTTAATTTTTTATTTTTTTATTTTAGGAAATTGAAACTTTTATTTCACAATTTTAGGAATAAACTTTGAAATTAATACATTTTAGCCTTGTTAGTAGTGCATTCTAAAGCAAATATCACTATTACTATTGCTTATAATTTTAACACTGAATAAATGAATTAGAGAATATTAGAGCTGAACTAGCCTGAAAAACATTTTTAAATGATTTGAGCAAAAATGATATAATAATATAATAAAAAATAATAATAAAATCAAATAAAGTAAAATAAAATAAAATATTATTATTAATGTTATTATTTGTGTTAAATTGTATTACTAATTTGAAGTATAAGCTCTATACTGTTCAAAAGTTTGGGGTACGTTACTTATTTCGGTAAAGTCTGTTATAATGTTACATAAGACTTTTATATCACATGCCCATTTTTACTTAACTTTCTAATTATAATTCAATATTACAGTTTCTAGTGTATTTTTGATCAAATAAATAGTCTTTATGAGCATAAGAGATGCTTTCAAAAACAGTAGTGTATATAGAACATCAAATTTTCACCGTTCAACTAGACTGGAACTGTAGTTGCATGACTAGAAACATTATAGTGGTGTTTTCAAGACGGCTGTTGTGTAGACTGACCTAGTTTAAAGAGATCCTGTAACCAAACTTGTGCTACAAACACGATGAAAACCATGCAGCTTAATGAGGGGAGGTGTGATTTTAGGGAGTGATTAGCCTTAATTGTCCTCTGGTAGACAATAAAATAGATGAAAAATCCCACAGACTTACACTGAAGTAATGTTTTTTGACCTAGCAAACACACAACATGCTAAACACCTTAGCATCTGCACCAATACACCCAGTGATGGTGGCTTTTGCCCTTACATCTTCTTCATTGTGCCTATAGCGCTACAGATAAATCCTTTTTCTCACTGAATTTCATTTCTCATATTGGAGCAAACAGACAACAGAATTAACTGTATACTACATGATGCATAGCCCAGTTGCTCAAGTGGACTTTAAGTAATTAAGCATCCTCTAGCCAAATGCAGAGGCTTTGCAATTTTACGCCTAAATTAATTACCAATACCATTCATGGAACATTTATTTGCAATCAGAACAGCCGAGTGAGACAATGGACAACATAAATTATAATGTTAGCCAACAGTGAATGTCCAGAGTCGGTTTGTAATGGCCAGCGGCTAGCCAGAGATTTATAGCACCATATTCTGTAAACTTGTTCATTAAGGCAAACAATAGACTGTGTCAGCAGAAGATCTGTAAGATTAATCACACTAGTTGATCACTGTCCATAGGTTGTTGGATATGTCTGTGTGTCATCTAAGTCTGGCTAAATTGAAGTGGTTTATTTATGCTGTAATGGTCAGCTGCTTGTTAGGATGCTGCAAATTGGAATTTCCATTTTAATGAAAGGACAGAGAGGAACATATCTCAGTGCTGTTAGTTTGTTTTCAGCCTTGAGTACCAGTTTTATAGATTAATACACTTCAGACACTCAAAGACACTATTAAATTGGGCCTGTATCTTTATCTAAATGTCAGTAAATGACAGTTATCTTGTGTATATCAGAAAATGGACAAATGGTTCAGGAATTGTTGCCCGCTTCTATTTCACAGTGTCCTAGCAGGAACTTTAATTGAATAGCTGCCCAAAGTGGGATATGGCTCACGCATGGATTTTTAATAATTTTGTAAGTTTTTAAAAGACTTTTAGAGTCAAATGTCATGCACATGAGTGAAATGAAGGGGAATAATTGGCATTAAACTATCTTAAAGGCATTCTGCATTGCAGGGTTATTCTCAAAAACATGTTATTTTTCACTCATAAAAAAGTAAAATAGTCAAGAAACTCCAAATAAAAGGCAATATTTATAACAGTTTATGAAATAATATTACATGGCTTGACAATACTGTGTATTGTTTTGCACATTGAAATATATTTATATTTGAAATTAAAAATCTCTTGTCCCCTTTAGCTGATATTCATTTATTTGCTATTGTGTGCACAAAAAGCTGAATATGTAATTAATATAATATTCAATAATTTTAAAAGAACAATTTTCCCTTTTATATTTATTTATTTATTTGTTTGTTTGCTGCCAGTTTGTTAAAAATTGTACAAAATAAAAAAAAGGAAAAGTGCAATGGTCATAGTATAGAGAAGAGGCTGTTCAAATATTAGTATTGTGATTTTTTTTTTGCAACAAACTGAATATGGGAAATTTACATTTAAATAAATTATTTTAAAATGATTTAATGCTTCAATCTATTGATTTTGTCTGATTAGTGGCAAATACTCTGAGATGATATTGACACCATCTTCATTAAAATAAAATAATAAAATAAAGAAGAAAAGTTAAGATGTTCTTTATGAGTTGTGGTCATGTTAAGATGCTGCTAAATACTTAACATCAGTTTTTATGGGAGAAAACTGAACTGAATATATATATATATTTTTTTTTTTTTAAATCATTCAAATTCAAAAACTCAAATTGTGTAGATTTACCACTAAAATCTACTTAAAGTAAATCTATATCACACTAAAAAAGTGCAATGCGCATCAACACAAATACATCCTTCTCTAAAGATACTAAATGGCGCTCATCAGCTTGTGATGCTGAGCTGACATTAAGGAACGTGTTCTCACACAAGGAGACAACAGCCTGTAATTTACCTGCATCTCCAAATGCTCCCAATTAAAGTCTAAAACAGCAGGATCCTTGTGCACACCCACTGTGCCACTGCTCTTCTGAGCCACAGGCAGCTGAAGAACCAGGTGTGTGTGTGTGTGTGTGTGTGTTTGTGTGTTATAGCCCAGGACGTCCAAGTAATAGCCTCATAAATCTACTCATGCATAACGCAAAGCAGATCTCGCCGCCATTGGGCCAGCTATGCCTACACCTGCCGTCCTGAACACAGAAGCCAGTCGCCCTCCAGAGGCTCAGTCTGTGGAGTGCTTCATCCAGGCCCGTTTTTGGTGAATACCAAATACCGATTTCGGTCATACAGTTAGCTTAGAGCTTAATGAACACAGATGCTGAGGAACATCCACATGCACAAGCACTTAAATTGATCTCTCACAGCTTTGCATTTCTGTTCAAGAGAAGAATGTGAAATCACTGAGACTTTTATGCTACATATTTATTTCATAATGCTGCATTGATCTGCTCTGATATACAATAAGCTTTTCTTTTTTTTTTTTTTTGCAATAAGCAATTATTAAAACATTAGTTCGTAAAAGCATGAAAACTTAATGCAAAAAAAAACTCATTAGCATAGTGCAAAACAAAATTAGTCAAATAACTGTAATGCAAAAAATCTAATTCTCAGTACTATAATGCAGAACAAAATATTATTTTTGCACTATTACAAAAAATGTATTCGCATTACCATATTGCAATGTCATTGTCATCCCTATAATGCAAAAAATTTAATTCTCATTACTGTAATTTACTGTAATGCAAAAAATGTATAAATTGTAAACGAATTATTATTTACCAACATTTTTAACATTACAACCACAATTATTATATTATGATTTGACAAAAATAGGAATCAAAGACAAAATAGGAAACAAAACAGGAATAAAATATTTGAATACATTAAAGTATATTAAAGTAATGAGAATTTTATGTGGAAAATTAATTGTTTAATATTAATTAAAGACATAAAATACAAATATATAGATAGATAGATAGATAGATAGACTGTATATTAAGGTTAATGAGAATTTTGTGTGGAAAATTATATATATATTTTTTTTTATTTTATTTTTTTTTTTCTATAAGCAGGTCTCTCATTAACATTCATCATATGCAAATTATGTATTAAGTTCACTCCATGCCCTGGCGTTCTTCCAGGGTTATGTTGCTTTGAGGAATTATTGGACGATGCTGATGGTGATGACGGTGACCATGGTGACGATGGCCATGTTGATGGCGTCCATGGTGACGGTGACCATGGCTGCCGTAAGGAAGATGAGAGTGATGATGCTGGTGGTGGCTGTGGTGATGGATCCTCCTGTGATGATGACCACCATGCTCATGACGTCTGTCTTCATGATGTGAATGCAGAATCACCTTTGATTCAACCATCGCTCGTTCTTCCTGAGTAATGTTTGCACACATGGAGTTATAGAAGACGTCCAGATCTATGAAGACAACTCCTATGCCACCAAAGCCTTTCTGGAGCACCTGGACATTAATAAATGCAACATCATCTTCTGATTATCCATCTAGTAGTTTTCATTTCTACATTATGTTACTGCTTTAAAACTACACGTCACTTACCTCTGCTACAAGACTTTGCTCATTTGAGAGACTTGTTAAAGTAATGAACCACTCTTGTCCACTTTTAATGGCCCGACACACCTGAAAGGATAAGCGTTTCAGATGATTAAACAATTTCGCCTAAGCTCTCCCTGAGGAAGCTAATAATTAATGCTAAGCTAATACTGTCTGCGGTTATAGCCTACCTGATCGCCCAGGTATAAGCCCAAAACGTGGATGTGATCCTTCCTTCCTGTCTCTGTATTCATGTCATCATGCTTGAGGTGATCCCTGTGGTGATGCCTTCGACGTGACCGGCGTAGAAAAGCAGACATGGCTAGATTGAGCTTTTGCAGGTCAACTTGCTGGTCCTGCCAGTGTTGGACTGTTTTGTCCTGTCAAGGAAAAGAAATATGAGGTAAACCCAGAATGCTAACATGCTAACAGATAAATATGATTTACCCAAATATGACGGGTCTATATCCTTGCTGGTTCTGGAATAACATTCATATGAAGATCTCAAGAATTATAGATGCTACAAAAGTTCTACAGACCAATCATTTATCCTCTTTGGAAGCAGTTTTAATGGTGTTAGGCCTATAAGTTGCGTTATTCCTGGACCATCAAAAGACGAAGGAATACATCCTACTAAATCTAATCACATTATGTGGGCTGCATTTTGTAGGCCAAACCCGGAAATGAGTTAGCATTTTAGCATTTAGCATTTCAGTTTCCATCATCCTGAAGTCAGTGGGGTTTTTGAATGAGTTTTTGGTTAGATGCTTAAAATAAGGTCTGTGGTGAACACAAACGCAAGATATTTTTTATACTACATAAAACACACAGTATTACCCACCCACTTGTGATTTCTTCACAGCTTTTACTTGTCTTTAAAAAGGCAGTTGCTAACAAGTTGCTAAATGGGACTACAGAGGCTGTCGGGACATTAAACGTCACACCAAACAGGTAAACTTCACTTACTAGTACACTTTCACAGCCTGTGTTGTCAGGAAAAATGCTTTTAAATAAATACTAAAAGAATTGTCTGAAGCTTAATGCTGGTGATGTTGAAGTCATGTGACCGTGGTGTAGTTCGTTTATAGTCTACATTTAGCTTTTTACTTCTGGTGATTGTATTTGGGCTGCAAAATCCATAAAAGTTCTGTTCATTTGTGAAGATTACAATAATGAACAAAGCATGTAAGAATCAGACACTTTTGTTGGTCACAGAGCTTATTTTCTGCAGTAATCCAAAAGCCAGTGGAAAAAATTCTATTGGATCTTTGTCGAGTGAACCAGGGTGATGCTAACATCCAAAAATATGTCATCCTTGAGGCACTCAATGAATTTCAAAGCCAGCAAATAAAAGCCTGTCTCAACAAACTGTAAGAAATTTGAGTCATTTACAATGTATGGTCCATCCTTTTCGAGGTGAGCAGGCAGAATGGAGATGAAGTCCACATACCTTTTGAATGGAAATATACTATTAAGTACATAAAATAACTGAGCACAGCAAGTGCAATATGAATAGTGCGTAGGAACGAGACTCACTGTGAAAGTGTTCGCTCATTATAAGTGACTGCACTGTGGTCAACAGGCTCTAGTACAGACACTGACAGAAGTAGAGGCTGGGTTTCTTCTTCAAACGCGCCTTTTAGACTCTACAGACAAAATGGAAGCTTGTAATAAAAATACACTTTGTTTTTATTAAAGCCTGAAAATAATAGTCCTTACCTTCAGAAAATTTGTGAATAGCTCTATGGTTCTGCTAGATTCAGCAGAAGAAGGGCCATCCAGCCAAGTCACGTCTAGACCGTCTAAACTCTTGTCCTTTAAGTATGTCAATACCGTTTGAACAAAAGTCTCAACACCGGCCTCATTAGCAGACATCAGCTCCAACCTAAACAACAGCAAATGTAGTTAGTCAGGTGGTGCACAGTCATGTGCAATGTCAATATAGTGTCACTATACTGTCAATACACTGTCATGGTATATATTTTAATGAGTTTTCAGATATTCTCTTCATTGATAAGTACATGTAAAGTGGTAAAAATATGATTATTTTTTTTGTACCTTGATGATTTGACTTCCAAGCCAAGCAAAATCTTCAAAGTTGGATTTCTGGGGAAAGTTACATATTTTTATGAACACATTTTTACATATTATTTTAAATAAAGTGTGTGTAAAAGACTAGAATACCGTATTATGATCTCTCACACACACACTCACGTAAAGTAATACTATTTACAATAATAATAATAATACATTTATTCATTATTTTTACAAATGTCTGAATTTTAGCAGTTCAGTGTTATTATCCTTAACCAAAACTAAAGCTCAAACTAAAATGATTAAAAATATTTTTATGAACTGAAATAAAATAGCCATTAACTGTAATAAAAAAATATTTAAAAATATACAAAATATAAAAACTTAACTTATTTTATTTCAGCTAGTTGCCAAGGCAACGTTTCTCATTTTCGTTTAGTTTAAGTTGAAGTACTAAAATAACAAAAATTAAAGCTTAATAAAATATATGGACATCTTTTAAAAAAACATTACAAAAACACACAACAAAAAGAAACGCTAAAATTGTATTTAAAATATTGACCAAAACACTAACAGTAGATTCAGTCAAATAATGAGTCAAGAAAAGATCAAACATCAGACCTCTCCTTCATCTTTCTAATAGTAAGACTGTCATCTTCCGACAAGCTTTGGAGGTAAAGGTCGTCATCAGTGGAGGTCAAGGGGAGGATGATGTGAGAGCACGGCCCCTCACGTGTGCGGTGTGTTAAAACATCCAGATAGCAGGTCAGTCTGTAACTCCTCTGCGCACCTGAGACGTATGAGTGAGAGAAAACTTCAGTGCCGTGTTATTATTGTTACCCTCTAAGCTTACTATTTTAGTTTCAGCTTGTTCTGCCTCTCAAATGTGTCCTTTCTCAAGTGCTCTCTAATCTAGCAGCCGTGTGCTTGTACCACACACCAGCGTCACAAATGCAATGTTCTCCTTGAGAGACTGTTGAATGACAATTTAAACAGGTTGCGAGTGGACTTACCGACTGAAATCACCAGGCAAAGAAATGGAAAAGCTGAAACACAATAGAAAAATACTTATTAATAACTTGATACACTGATAGAATCGAGAATTATATGAAAAATGTTAATAAAGTAGTTTGTGAGACTTGTTTTTTTTTAGTGCAAGTTAGTAGGCCTGTGGTTGTTCCAGCAGCGGAAACCTAAATTAAAAGCCACATCCTGATGTGCGTGTAGATGTTGTTACAGATAATACTCAACTGCACAATTTTAAAGCAACAAATTATGGCAAAAATGCAACATATCAAATGCTTGTCTTACATGTAGAGCTATTTTATGTTATATATTATTTTGTGGTATGCGTCACAAGAATCTGTTATGTTTGCTATAGATCCAAAGCACAGATGACTGAGCAGCATCAGCAATATCTACGTTAGATTTTAATATACACTACTGTTCAAAAGTGTTTGGGGTTGGTAAGGTTTGTTTGTTTTATTGTTTTTGAAAGACGTCTCTTATGCTTACCAAGGCTGCATTAAATACTCCTTGAGAAATATTATTACAATTTAAAAACAAGAAACATTTCTCATTATTATCAATGCTGAAAACAGTTGTGCTGCTTAATATTTCAATAGGAGCCACGATGCATTGTTTTCAGGATACTTTGATGAATACATTTTTAGTAACAAGTCTGTACGCATGGTCACTTTTAATAAATTTAATGTGTTAAAATTCTTTTAAAAAATACTTACTGACTCCAAACATCTGAATGGTTGTGAATTTAAAATATATTCAAGGAAAAATGATTCACTTCCAAGACACTTAGTAAAAGATATGTAAACTGTCAGCAAATAATCTGCTTAAAAAATACCAGTTTAATAACGACGTTTAAATGTCAAAGTTTCACAATAGTTTGAAGATCAGAAATACGAAACAATGCACTGAATACTTGCCTCTGATGAGCTGCATCGTTCCTGAAGAAGTCAGTAGCTGCTGTGTTGTCTGATAAAGGCAGACTATATATTATACACATACAGACACCACTTCCTGTGTCAACACTGGCCCCAAAGTTTCCCCGTCAGCTTCGATATGTAAACTGTCAGCAAATAATCTGCTGAAAAAATACCAGTTTAATAACGACGTTTAAATGTCAAAGTTTCACAATAGTTTGAAGATCAGAAATATGAAACAATGCACTGAATACTTGCCTCTGATGAGCTGCATCGTTCCTGAAGAAGTCAGTAGCTGCTGTGTTGTCTGATAAAGGCAGACTATATATTATACACATACAGACACCACTTCCTGTGTCAACACTGGCCCCAAAGTTTCCCCGTCAGCTTCACACTTTGCTGATGAGAAGCCCACATCCTGATGAATGCAGGGTTGTACAACAGAGGCCTGTGCCATCCTTCTACACATACTTATATTATATTACATATTTATATTAAAACAATGCTGATTATATTTTCTGAGGCAGCAAAATTAGCTAATGACACTGAACATTGTTAACTTGAATATTATTATTTGAACAAACTGAAAAAAGCTTGTACATTTTCTGGCAATAGATTTCTGATTCAAGGAATACAGCAGTTCACCCAAAAATCTAAATTTGCTTAAAATGTACTCACCCCACCACATGCCATCCAAGATGTAGATGACTTTGTTTCTTCATTGGAAGAGATTTGGAGAGATTTAGCATTGCAAGCATTGCTTTCACCTGAGAAAGCAATATTATGGATAGATGACTTGTATTTTAGTCAGAAACAATGGTTTAAAGTAAAAAATGTCTTAATTATTAAGTTATTACATGCGGCTTTTCACTTCACAAGATGTTAAATGATGGACTGGAGTTGTGTGGATTACGTGTGAATAATTGTGATGTTTTTATCAGCTGTTTGGACTCTCATTCTGACGGCACCCATTCACTGCAGAGGATCCATTGATGAGCAAGTGATATAATGCTAAAATTCTCCAAATCTGTTCAGATGAAGAAACAAACTTGCCAACATATTGGATGGCCTGAGGGTGAGTAGATTTTAAAAAATAAAAAATAATTTTAAAAAAATTTTTGCAACCTAATCCTATTAGGTCTGAAATAACTTTTATTCAGAGATAATCAATGGAATTACATAAAAACTGCACATATATGTATACATACATCTGATGTGGTTTTACATGCTATATTTATGTATAAACTGCAATTTCAGAACTTTACAATTGTCAGACTGATTTTTAGTTAAAAAATGAGTCATTTAAACGTAGGTATGTTAAAAATTAAGCCATGATTTTTCGAGGAGTACTTACATTTGAAAAATGTAGCTTCTTACACTTGATTGAGATTTAAGCAGACTTCAAGGACCCACCACATTCAAGGACGCCTGTTGAAACCTGATGGGCTTAAAGACAGTGTTGCCAAGTCTGCGGTTTCCCCGCGGAATTGGGCTACTTTAACACTGTTGCCGCAGGTTGTTTTTCATGTCCGCGTGTGGAAGTGACTCCAATAACATGATGTTTATCTCCTGGAATGCGAATTTTAGCAGGGGAATCCCGCAAAAAAACGTGAAACGCTATTCGGCTAGTTTTGAGTAGCAATTGGGTGTGTTTTCTTGTGAAAACCTGGCAACCCTGTTTAAAGACCGTGATCCTCTTCCTCACTCCAGATTAAGCTTTGTGTTTTATCCAGCTCAAAAAGCATATCGCCACCTCTTGAAAAGGAGTGCATGTCTGTTTCAGTCTGTATACATATTTTATTCAAGGTTTACATTTGAGTTATGATATAAATATCAGCTCACAATGGTGGGTCTGGCCTACAGAGCTTCACAACACCCGTTTAGTCAAGAAGGCAGCAGATATAAGCCAACATTTAAAGCTATTTTAAAGCAAATGTTAACCACATAAACGCTCACCACATAATACTTAGCAACTAATAGCAACTCAGTTTTGTGTTTTTGCGACTTTGGAGCCCTCTAACGTTAGTTAAGTGTGTGGAATTCACTGTCGTAAATAAAGAACAGACGTGCCTGTATGTGGTGAGTGTGGGAAAGAAAAAGAAGCCATTCGTTGTATTAGTTATTAGAGGTCAGAGTACCATCAATATCGTTTTTAAACTGATATTTCAAGGTAAAAAAAATAATAAACCCGTTTTACAGCAGCAGATTCACGTTGAAGCGGTAGTAATCTAGTAAAAGAATATTATTGAACTGCTGCCCCCTGCTGGTGAGACGTTCAAACACGCTCAAACTTACAAATACAAACTTCAGATCAATGAACATCAAGAAAGGCAACTTGGAATTTTGGGATGGATTTAAACAACAGTACTTTAATCCCCTTCAAAAGTCTCAGTGTAACACATACTGTGCAAAGTTTTAAGCTGCAGGTAGTATAACTGTAATCAGTGACGAGTCTGCATACAGCTGGTTAAAAGCAATATGGTACAAAACTGCTTTACATACATGCTATAGAATGAAATATTGTTGGTAAAAGTTCAGCATTTTGAAGGTGACCCCTTCTACTCATTAAAACAAATAATACATTTAACATTTCTATGCAATCTAGCGCAAAGTAATCTGTTTTTGTTACTTTTTGGCTCCTAAAAATGAATGGTTTTCCAAAAGACTTCAAAAATTATTTACTCACCATCAATATAATTTTTTGTTCAATATAATTTTATTCATAATTTAATTATGAATTAAATTTTAGTATGTTTCTCATACAAAGCTATTATATGAGTTGGTTACTTTTTTTTTTTTTTTACTATAAAAATTTGGATTTAAATGACATGGCGGTGAATAAATGATTATCTGCAAATTACAACAGATCAGACCACACTTAACATCTGCTCAACACACATACAGACAGAGCGCTCATTCCTCAAATAAACGAAACATGACTTTTAAAACATTAACACTTGTTTTGTCTGGCAGAATATCTTGGAGAAAAATAATCAAAAAATAACATTTCACATGATGACAACATATTTAATATTCAAAAATATGGTGAATTCAGCTCATGGTTTTAACTGAATACAATTTAGTGATAATAAGTAACTAAAAACATAATATATGCAGAGGACTGATCACAAGTTAGTCATTCATTCAATTGCTCAATCAGCCCCACTAGTGGCAAAGAGAGGAACTGCATAATAATAATAATGCATCAATGGTAACGTTCGGAACAGAATACTAGCCATACTGCCAAGTATTTACTATGCATATAAAGGCAGTATGCAAAACATGCACCAATAAGCTTAGAATGCTACATTGTCACATTTCAGTGAGTAATAACGTTTTAATAATTTTGCATGTCTTGGCTTTTAGTAGTCTGATCAAATAACAAGTCAACATGGTAAAAGGGGCTTGATATTATTACGGCTCATCATGTTGGTAATGGAAAGTCAAGTGCATTTCATTGTGACATATAGTGTCCTGTGCATACATTTTGGAAGAACTGTTCAGATGTATCATAGTATACACTATACAGAAGACATTAAAGGCAGGGTATGTGATTTTTCAAAAACACTTTAGAAAACTGATTCGGGCCGAATAGCAAAACAAACTTGTAGCCAATCAGCAATAAGGGGCGTGTCTACTCGTGATGTGGAGGAGAGAGCTTTCAGTGCATGGGACAGTACTCTGCCTTTAATGTTTTATTTTAAAACATTACACAATATTACTGTTTACTGTATTTTTGACCAAATAAATGCAGCCTTGGTGAACATAGGAGACTTCTTTAATAAATGTAAAAAAAAAAAAAAAACGTACCTTAACTTTTAAATGCTAGTTTACATACTGCAGAATTACTAGTACGGTAGTATGCAGTTCCGAACACAGCCAATCATAAATAGAACTCAGTATAAACAACATTTAAAAAGAAATAACAATTGAAATGGCAAATAATAAAGAGCACTATGTCTGAAAACGATAGTAACATTAAATCAGTCAATTCCACCATCGCTGGCTGAGATCACTAGATAAAGCTGTGCAAATCCTTCATCATAGACTCATTCAATACTCTTCGAAGAAAAAAAAAGTGCAAAAATTGTACCTTGTCACTACAGCAGTCTCTTCAAAGTGAGCCTTTTGGACCACATTCTCCAAAAATGGTTTATAGTGGTACCCTAAGAATGCATTTCATCAGCACTCTCAGGAACAAATATGCACCCTTATAAAGGGGTAAAGACAAGGTCTACTGCCCCAATGACAATGTACAATTTTTGCACTTTTTTCTGACAGTGAAGGAAAGCCTTCATTTCACATCTGACATTTGGAGAGAAGTTGCCCTGAGTAAAGTAACAACTACCTGTGACCACATCCTAGTGTATCCACTTCCTTTGAAACACTTGACATACCTTTGTCCAATGTCAATGTAAAACCTCCAATTAACTCAAAAAGACAGGAAAGAGGCAGATCACAGACATTCACTGACTTCTTACTCCAGGGCCCGGATCTGAGGGAAGGAGGACTGAGATTTGAGTCTTTTCTGTGAGAGCAAGGAGGCTGTAAAACGGTTTTAAAAAGGAGATCCATCCATCCTTCCATCTCCACATTGGCAGGTGAAGCCACCGACTGGCAACTACAAATCTATTACAGATGAAGGAGCCAATCAAAAGTCACTGAGGATGCTGATGTCAGCAAACTCCTGGCGGTAACGGTAGGAGTACATGCCCAGCAGGAAGGCCCATTTAAGAGTCATGAAGCTCCACACGGCAGATAGATAGAAGCTCTTGGGGTCAGTTATTGCTGAAGACAAAAACATACAGAATGGATTACAGACACTTAAAACATGCGTATTATACAGATCTTGTGTGGAATGTTTTATTAGACAAAGCTGTCCATGTGAAGGTACTTACACTGCTTTTCTATAACAGCTAAAGCTATGAAGGTGGCAAAAGCAGCAATAGCCAGGAGGGAGAAGACCGAACTAACAAACATGAAGAACTTGAGTCCCTTCAGCCAAGTGCGCCAGTAGTCCTGAATGTACATAATGTGGGTGACCAATGCCCAGAGTGCCAGAACTCCTGGAGATTTAAACCCATAACATATACACATAGAAAAAAATACAGAATGAAATAAATGGAAAATGTACTGGTATTTTTCTGATATTATCTAATACGTTTATGGACATTTACGGTAACCCTAAAACACAATGCAATGAAGAGCAAAATTCAAAATGTACAGATAAAACACCTGTAAAATATGAATATGGAAAATTCTTTAATATTAATACAGTACATTTTGCCACATTTTTTACGGATTTTCATGTAACACTTTGAATTAAACGTAAACATTTTAAATAGAAAAACTGAAAAGTACTTTCTTACTCCAATAATCTGTTTCATTTACAATTTCAAAAATCTTGAGTGCGAAGTTTTGGGAGAGAAAAAAATCAAGTTTAATCAAAAGGAGTACACAAAAACTGCTTATTTAATTAGTTTGAATAAAATTCATTATTTAAATATTAATTATCATATACTATTTATTTTACATTGTGTGTGTGTGTGTGTATATATATATATATATATATATATATATACACTAGACAGATAGATAGATAGATAGATAGAGATTATTTGGAAATAAATAAATTATATATATGTGGAGTGCATATATGTTTCTTTCTTTCTCTGAGTAGAACCAGTCAAAAATCTCCATATTTATGGGTCATTATTTCCAAAGTCATTTTAAGAAGATGACAGACTGATCCTTTTAAGAAAGAAATGAAATAATCACCCATCATATCTCTATTGGAATAACAAACCACACACTGCATACAGACTGACAGCCGGAGATTTCCCCAACCGCAAGATCACACAATAATAGCAACGAATTAAAAAGCATGACAGTAAAAGAAACAGGATGTGAAATGTCTATGTTTGACAGCGGATGTGTAAACAAGTTAATCTGTGGCCTTGAGTTTCTTTACAGACCTGATAATCCACCCATCGCCGCCGTCCAAGGCTGTTTATAAACCACATTCCACGCGATAAACGCCGAAAATCCCACCAACATGCCGAACGTGGCATAACCCACACTGATGTAGATCCTGTTTGGACCCATAAATAATGTATAAAGTACCGCAGTAAAGCTGTAACAAGAGGCTGAAGCGAAGGATTACACCATCGATGAGAGATTACGTAGTGCAGCGCTGTTTATTCGTAAACACGACCGCACGACCCGGAAGAGCTCCCCGGTATCACCATAGCAACAATCCACAACCTCACAGAATTTAATGAGTGTATACACATGCTAATTAAACACACATTATTTATTATAAATAACTACAATATAAATTGGGCATAAAGTTTGATTGAAGATTGCAAAAATCAATGGAAATACATCAAATATGAAATAGGAATGCAATTTTTTTTTTTTTTTTGGTTGTCAATGTTTAAATGTATGTATGTATAAATAAATCAACCAGCCTGAACAAACAAAAAGTAATAATCTAAAACTGTAAAAATGTAGAGGTGACACACATAATGTCACATGTTTCTCTTGTTGTTTGTGCAGCACTGAAGATGGTGGTTTTAATCTGTTTGATCTTTGCTCAGTGGTTTTCCATCTACCTGTCAAACTCATTCTCACAGCTCTACAGTAATTATGAAACAAAAAACAAACAAAAAAATCCTCTTCTCAATTGCAAATGTACACTACCAGTCAAAAGCTTTTTTGAACAGTAAGATTTTTAATGTTAAAGAACAAAGTCTTCTGCCCACCAAGCCTGCATTTATTTGCAAAATCAGTAATATTGTGAAATATTTTTACTATTTAAAATAACTTTTCAATGTGAATATATTTTAAAATGTAATTTATTCCTGTGATCAAAGCTACATTTTCAGCATCATTACTCCAGTCTTCAGTGTCACATGATCCTTCAGAAATCATTCTAATATGCTGATTTGCTGTTCAAGAAACGTTTATTATTATTGTTGTTGTTGTTATCAATATTTAAAACAGCGGAGTAAAATTTTTTCTGGATTCTTTGATGAATAGAAAGATCAGCATTTATCTGAAATAAAAAGGTTGTTAATTTTTTTATTTAAAAAAAATAAAGTTCTTTAGTCAGTATTATTTATTTATTTATTTTGTTTTTTGTTTTTTTTTTGGGGGGGGTTATAGAAATTAATACTTTTATTTAGCAAGAATGCTTTAAATTGATCAAAAGTGATGATAAAGGCATAATCTTACAAAAAAAAATCTATTTCAGATAAATGCTGTTCTTCTAAATGTTCTATTCATCAAAGAAACCTGAAAAAAATTTACTCAGCTGTTTTCAACATAATAATAATAAATGTTTTTTTGAGCAGCAAATCAGAATATTAGAATGATTTCTGAAGGATCGTGTGACTGGATTAATGATGCTAAAAATTCAGCTTGGAAATCACATAAATTACATTTTTAAATATATTCAAAACAGTTATTTTACATAGTAAAAATATTTCAAAATGTGACTGTTTTTGCTGTACTTTGGATCAAATAAATGCAGGCTTGGTGAGCAGAAGTGACTTCTTTAAAAAAACATTACAAATCTTACTGTTCAAAAACCTTTGACTGGTAGTGTAGGTGGTAAAAACTGGCGGGAGCAGATCATGCATGCAATTCCATAACAGAATAGAAGAAATGCTACACCCAAAATTGATCAGGCTGACATCATTCACTAATTGTTCCTTGCAACCTATTCGCTTTATTGTCCTTAGCACATGAATGCACAAGGAACAAATGCCATGCCTTTGGGTGTTATATATAAATTACAACTACATAAAATACAATTAATTAGTAATTATTAATTTATGATCACAAAATGTGAGCATGATGTTATAACTGTATAAACAGCACAACAATTGGAGGTATGCATTCAAAATGATGATCTCAAGTAGCATTGATTAAGCATGAGCACACATCTTTGGCCAGACAGATGCTGATGCCCATGTAAACAGAATGAAAGTCCAGAGAGGACTGAACCAAATCAAGAGGCCACAGATGTACTTTGGCCCCATTTCCCCCGGTCACTGTTGAGAACTGGAATACTATGGGTTTTAATGTAATTCAAGGAAATGGAAGACAACAAGTGTCATCACGCTTCAAGACACACCTTCATAGGTCAGCCTTCATGAAATGAACACAAAGCCACATTTTGTGTCACCAATCAAGAGCGCGGCAGGAAGCCGGTAACTCGGTGGCTTCAGCGATTCAAATGAGATCAACACTCGGCGGTTTCCTCTGTATGCTTCACAGACAACACAGACAGACATAAAGAGATCGAGTGAGTGATAAAGAGAAAGAAAAAGTCATACAAAGATAGATACTTCACAAGACGCTCGCCTTGAAGACAAGAAAGACAAGACAGTCCTGATTGGCACTGAAGAAAACTATTTGGAAAAAAAAGAAAACACTGCCAACATCATCTACAGACGGACCAGACGTACTGGTACAGTAAGTGTGTTTATGGAATCTATCACCGACAGATGCAACCACATTTACCTTGTGTAACAAGTGTAGCTTTATCTGACCCTGAAAAATTACTTTAATTATATAACTAGTAATAATTTCATTAGATAATTAGAATTTTTGAATACTTCTGAACAAAATCTGCATCAAAATCATTTAAATATGTACCACGACACATTTTAAGGTAACTGTAACATTTTAAGGCAGATTGTATTTCACTGTAAATATTACAAATATATGGCAAAGATTATTGGAATACATTTTACAAGAAAACACTATTTCAGTTTTTCTACTTCAAAATGTCATGTTTAATAATAATAATACAAATATTTTAAAATACTGTAATAAAATATCCATTAGAAT
Source organism: Sinocyclocheilus rhinocerous (assembly GCF_001515625.1). Taxonomy (NCBI): domain Eukaryota; kingdom Metazoa; phylum Chordata; class Actinopteri; order Cypriniformes; family Cyprinidae; genus Sinocyclocheilus; species Sinocyclocheilus rhinocerous. Next base: position 1,092,763 of record NW_015659390.1, read on the forward strand.
TATATTTATTAATAAATACATTAATTACATTAATACATTTATTTCTATATTTAGCAATTTAGTCATTCAAATTAAATGATAAATTCTAAAAATAAAAAAAAAGATATATATATATATTTATTTATTCAACATTTATTTACAAACTGTTTTAACACATTGCCTAAAATGTTGCCCAAGGATGTGCTTTTTTTTTTTTTTAAATGCTCAAAAATTCTCAAATAACTTTGGGAAATTCTGCGGGGCCTGTGATTCATCATGATGCTGGGAAAGAGACTTAAGAGACTGCTGGGTGACAAGCGAGTGCAAGAAGGTGAGCTGTGAATTTACAGAAGCCCCCAAATAGAAGACAGGAAGTTACACATGATTAGATGTGGGTGAGGAGGTGTGCATTTAAAACATCTCTCTCTTTTCACCATCTCCCTCCGTGTGCTTTCATCACTTCATATTTCACTGGACTTCCAAAATAAACAATATTTCCTTCCTCCATGGGCAACAGAGATCCTCTTTCTAAGAAACAGGCGCTCAGTTGGTATGGGAAGGAAAAGCTGATTTGGAATGACAGGATTTATGAGCATGTAAAATCACATAGTGCTCTGGAATTACAAAGGGATGGAAAACAGTCTTCATGTGCATATGTGAAACAAAAATCACACACATTAATATGGAATGGTTAACGGGACATTAATCTGTGTGATTTTTGTTTCATTTAAAATTGTGCTGCATTGGGAATCTACGGGGAGTTGAAGATTGATTACAAAAGGCTGTGATTTGTTGCAGGAAGTCCTACACCCTTTCCCGAAGGAACTGTGTGCTTGTTTTCTCGCTGTATTTTAATCTCTGTGATGTGATTTATTTATTTTTTTTCTAGAAATGTAGCACTGGTCCGCCAGTTAAAACTGGTTATTTGTGAACTTTCTGGATACTTTATGGAAGTGTAAAGTACTAAGATTTTTGGAGCATACTATAAAACAGTCACAAAATGTAATAGCTATAAATGCACACTAGAGGGCAAACTAAGTCAAGCAGCACTACTGCTCATCGTTTGGGTTATGGATTTGAACAAACTAACCCTAACCCTAAATATGAAACTTTGGCCAATAACAAATTCTTTCATGCTAGCAACATGAATGACACCTAAAATTGTAAATGCTACTTTTAAAATTGTTTGCCTGACATACAAAACTGGTGAAAATATTCCCATAGATTTAAATATAAGGAGGCAAACTTATCTACAGACCAGAATATCATAGAGACTTGGGGTGGGGGTGGGGGGCAGTAAACAACCACCCTAAATCTAGTTTAATGTATTTAAAAAATAATAATAATAAATTAAACACAGGTGACTTTTTAAAGGTGCTGTACGTAGGATTGACACCGAGTGGTTGAACTAGGTATTGCAGTCCAAATTCAAAATATTGGAGAGGGTTTTTTTCACCCGGCCGCTCCTCCTCAGACTTGACGCACACGCAGGTTGCCAGATTGATGACACCAACAGGAACGAGCGCACATGACGATGAATGAAGTGAAATACGCTGTGTTTTCCGCCAACTGGCATCCCGGGGTCCCGAAATACAATTGGGTAAACTGGCAGTGGGCGGGTTTCACAAACCAAAACAGAGCTCGACATACTGGCCCAGAAAGCACATTTTCAAAGGAGAATAACTGACTGTAGCATTGTTTTTCAGATAAACAAGTATGTTAACTTAGCATGTTTCTTAAATATCTGCAAACATATTATGGTATCTTTATGGTTTAGTACAGTCAAAAACTTACATACAGCACCTTTAAGTAGTAATAATAATAATAATAATAAATATGCAACAAATATAAATCAGAAATATATTATAATAAAACACACATTACAATTATATTTAATAATAAAGATTTAAATATGTTAAATAATAATAAATAAGTTTAAATACATGTACTTATTTCTATATATTTTATATATCTTAAAATAAATTGAATAAATTATAATTATTAACATATAAATATAATTATAATTATAACAAATTATTTAAATTATTCAGCCTTTAACCAATAAAATCTCTTTTACAAGAGTGTCCTGGCCAAGACAGGCAACAGTACAAATTACACGAAATAGTACACAAAAACAATAGGATATTTAATGGATACAATAAATTATTCCACTGCCATTATATTTTGTAGGTAATTAAGTATAAGGCTTTGCAAAACAGATCTTCCAGCTGTCCAATAGGTTAACTGTCTGGGACTTAATAGACTATTGTCTATGTGAGTTGATCTTAATCTAAAATATCGTGTTTAAAATGTTCTCAATGTAGCATATACATATCTTAAAAGGCATCTTTACATCTACACTGCACACAGACACATGTTGACCGTCGAAAAAAATGGCAGACAAAGTGTCTCTTGCTATCTGATCTGAGTTAAACCAGTGCTTCTCATCTGATACAAACTACACGTTCAAATGCCTTGTGAGGGTCACATGCAGGAGAACTGGATTTCTGAGTTCTGATTTTTGTCATAGCCAGCCACTGACACACACACACACACACATAAACATACAGGAATACACTTTCACATATTCAGACAAGCAGTCAGGCACACAGCTAAAAGGAGCAATTGTGGATCTTCTTACTTTAATTTGCATCGCTGGGCCTTAGGGTTTATATCATTAGCTGCTGTGGAGCGCGACGTACATGGAGGATATACATGCCAGAATGCTTTCGTTCTTTAAACAGATCTTGTCTGCTAAGAAGAAAAACAGATTCGGTAAGACACAACTAATACTGTTCTCTGGAAGTGAATGCCTGTTTTGCGAGTTTTAGAACTCATGATCAGAGTTTGTGAACATCAAATCACATAGCGTTGCATTCTCTATTGTTCCTGTGAGCACACAAATGCATGCTTGAATACTACCGTGTATGGCACTTTCCAAAAGCAGGGTACAAAATAAGGCCTGAAAATCAAACCAAAAAAAAAAAAAAGATTAAATATCCAGTGAAAGAAGGCACTTCAGCTTTAGAAAATGCTGATCATCAACCTTAGGAGGTCAAACTAATATAATATAAGCTGTTTAATGTTTTAATAGTTATTCAATTTATATGAGGTTTGACATTTTTAAAATTTTTTTTTTTTTTCCAAAATTCAGAACATTTAAATCTCTGACTTGTGTGATTATGTAATCTTTATTTAACATTTTACAAAATGACAATAAATAACATAAATGAATAGTTTGGGGGTTTATTTATATTTCCTGTAAATGAAAGAAAAAAAGTTGAATAATGTATTTAATATGCTTGCTTTCTGGTCATGCTGTAGATTAAAAGGTCAAAATAAGATTATTTACATTTTTGTAATGGGAAAAATAAAAGTAGGGAGCAAAATATGGGACAATTTTGACTAAATATTACATTTTGTTAATTAAAATTAACCAACCATTATATGCTTTTATTACATTGAACATCACACTCTTAATGTGCTTAAGGTGCTTCACGATGCCATAGAAGAACCTTTTTGTCTAAATGGTTCCATAAAGAACCTTTAACATCTGAAGAACCTTTCTGTTTCACAAACAAAAGGTTCTGGCGAAAGAAGGTTCTTCAGATTATAAAAAAGGTAAAAAAGAGATGGTTCTTTAAAGAACCTTTGACTGAATGGTTCTTTGTGGAACCAGAAATGGTTCTTATGGCATCGCTGTGAAGAACCTTTTAAGCATCTTTATTTTTAAGAGTGCGGTTCAACAAATTAAGTCAAAATTATATTTTTGTACGGTTCTAAATGTCAAAAAAGACCTCTGATGTGTGCAGGCCAAATATATATAAATCTTTATTTAAGGAGTGCATGCATTTAATATGTTTAAAACAAGATATTTTTCATGCTCTGTTCATTTCAAGGGATTTGAGCCTCTAAATCCATTCAGTCATGAGACTTCAAAATGTACCATTCATTAAAGTTACCATACTGTACATTTACAACTCACGCAACTGCAGGCTTTGTCATGCTCATGTTGAAACACTGACTGCTTTGCTTCAGCAGTCGTTTCTGTTTTGGAGAGAGATGCTGACAGAGATAATAAACCCAGGACAACAGTTGAGAAATATTTCTGGGGCCCTTGTGGAGGAAGGCAGGTGAACAGAGCCAAAACAGGGACAAGCTTCAAAAAAAATGTGCTAATTAAAGGACTCTTTGCAACCACCTAGTTACAACATAATCATTAGGAGTTTAGCACATTATCACATAATTTAGCTTCTAACTAATTTAGCCCAAAAGACGTATCTGTGAGGCCTCACACACACTTATCAAGGTGTTTACAGCTTGGATTGCAAGTATACACGAAACCGCTTTTCTGTTTGTTATGCTGTGCTGCGTGTTTTGATCCCCAATCTGTAATGTTTAACATACATGTGTAAAAGAGCAGCAACTTACTGTATTTAGATCTTGTTATTCCAGCATTTTGGACTGAGTGGAACAGCAGTGGCTGAAAAACTCCCCAAAACAGTCAAGTGACTCAATGTTGTTATACTTCAGTCCTCCAGAAAGGGAAGCCCACTCTCCTGAAACAATAGCTGGGGTCTAAACAAGTATTATGTAATGTTCCCTGACCTCCAGCCACATGGACATTCTCAGGGTGGGACATGTCTTAAGATGGTCCCCAATGTGACCTATGGGTGGGGAGGACATATACAGTGTTGCCCATTAAAGTAAATGACATTCATTCCTTAAAAAGATAATACATTTTAGTAAATGATAATAATATCGTTAGCATGGGACACTAAGGTTAATATAAATGCTGTTCCAATCCTTGTGAGCTGTTCACCTAGACAGCATCTTTTGGCAGTGTTGCTCCAAATAACAGGCAGCAAAATATGCTGCCTTTTAAGATAACCTGTTTTAGCTCAAATCTAAGACAGCACTGCATATAATCAAGGATAAGGCAATCCAAGAATAGACTGCCTGCGACAAGCCTGTTGAAAACCTGATAGTGGACAGAGACAAGGAAAATACATATAGTAATATAAAAAATATATTTGTTTATGCATATATTTATTTTAAAATACATGGTATGTTATTTCAAATATATTTTAAATATATAAATAAATGTTACATTTATAAATATTTAAATTATTGCTTTTATTTAAATAATTATTCAATTTTATGTGTATGTAGAGTAACACTGGTATACAGTACATATAAAATATCTTATATAATGTTTTATTATTTATTCATTTATTTATTATATAAACATACATTTATTGAATATCATTTAATGAATAATAACATTTTAAGGTTTGTTTGAGTTAGGATGTTACGAGCAGCTGCTAGACAGTGAGGCAGCTCACTAGATTTTGGAAAAGAGCTTGAGTTTCTATCTTTGGAACATCTTGCAAGTATAGAAATAAACAGCTAGCAAACACAATACTATTTATCTGAGTTCACAATATCCAGCCACTGGGTTTTGTGGGAGTCATGAGATCTCACAATATTAAGCATGAGATGGGAAATAACATGATGTAACAGTAAAACGGAGAGCAGATTGAATCAAACAGTACTGACTTCCTCTCTTTCTTTACTTTTGTTCTCCTCAGAGGCTCCAGCAATCATGTGCTCTGAAGACACACTCCTCCGGTCGTCTCTGCGCTCGTCCCTTAAAAAGGTACAGAACGTCAAAAATAACTTCCTTAACAATGTCTGTGTGCACATATGAACTTAACTATTAGTTGCTTTTTTCTTTGCACTGCCTGGGGTAATTCATGCTTCTCTAATGCACAAACTCTAAATCAAACACTGAAGCAAACCCATTTTACTAGACTGCAAACATTCAAAACTCATTTAAAAAGGAGTTGGGTAAAATAACTATTCAAACGTCAGAAGGATTTTTATCCAAGCCAGTGCTGCAATTTCCTGTTCATTTACTCCTTCACTCCAAGTTACCTTGGCACCTGCATTAGTAAGTAAGGTGGGTTATGGACACGCCCCCTGATCCTCACCCCTCAAGGTTTATCATGCAGCTGGAACACACAGATAAGAGCGCTGAAGGAGAGACCGTGTTAAACGCACCAGCTAAACATATTTTGCCTGCTCTAGCGGTTCTTTTACTGCTTGATGCAGAGTTTTGTTATGCAAATTTATACTTTTCTGGAGGCAGATGAAATAATCCTTCAAAACAACGGAATGAGATGCTGTTTTTATTCCACTTAAAAACCTTTGCTTTATCTTATAATGTTCATTGCTGTCCCAACATATTATATTACGCTTAAAGGTCCCCTGAAATGCTTAGAAACACGCTGCGTTACTCTATGTGTTGACGTCATTTTAACTGAAACAGGAAGACAGGGCGGGACATATCAAGCAGCCCCGCCCCTTTTTAAAATAGCCAATAGCGTTCCAGATAATTCGTTCATGCACATTCAAATGGTTAGAAATGTCAAAACACTGTATATAAAACTGTATACATCAATATACAGGTAGCTGAAATAAAATTGCAAGTTTTAAAATAAATTTGATAACCGTTAAGCTATATTTAATTACATTTTAAGAAAAAACGTTAGGTTTTTAATACTTTATTTTATTTCAAATTAACGTTCATTTTTATTTCAAGTGATGAAAATGTGTTTTTTTTAAAGGTTGTGGTTTTAGTAAACTATAATAACCCTGGTTCAATACCATGGTATATGAATATGATAATCATTTAGCATATAGGCATAGTGGAGACCGGCACTAGTGTTCACACGTTCAATTTCCCCCATCATAACTAACCCTAGATCCAGTTCTAGTGCTGTCAAACGATTAATCGCATCCAAAATAAAAGTTTTTGTTTACATAATATATGTATGTGTACTGTGTATATTTATTATGTATATATAAATACACACACATACAGTATATATTTTGAAAATATTTACATGTATATACATTTATATTCTTATATTTTATATTAGGCCTATATACAAATATATTTAATATATAAACATAACATATTTTTCTTAAATATATACATGCATGCGTTAGTATTTATATATACATAATTAATATACACCGTATACACACATATTATGTAAACAAAACTTATTTTGAATGCGATTAATCGTTTGACATCACTAAATATATATATATATATATATATATACTATTACATTAAATGCATTAAATAGAATATAAGAGTATCATATAACTAAATGTTATTCTTTATGTTTTGTAAAGAAATTTACTCACAGGCCCAATTTATACTTATCTAAAGGACTAATTTCAAAAACTATTGTAAGACCATGAAAAAAATTAATGTCAAGCTTATCTGTTTGACCGGTAGTATAAAAATAAGGTGAAGCTGTCTCCTGTGGTTGCTATGGTTAGATGTGTTGCAGAAATAAATATTGATTCAGACATCACTTTTGCTCATTGCTACAGCTCTACTTTCTGCAGTGGTGAAAACCTCAATACGTCAGTGGGGTAGTTACCGCTGACACTGACGTTAACATTTATATACACAGTATACACGTGTATATTATGTAAATAAAAACTTATTTTGGATGCGATTAATCGCGATTAATCGTTTGACAGCACTAATATAAACACACCCACTATGCTACAATTGTCTCTTCAGAACTAGTCTGACCACGTATTGCAGTTAACAAAAGGCTATATGTGACCCTGGACCACAAAACCAGTCATAATTAGCACTGGAATATTTGTAGAAATAGCCAACAATACATTGCATTTCCTACCGTAAATATATTAAAACTTAAATTTTGATTAGGTAATAGGCCTATGCATTGCTAAGAACTTGGACAACTTTAAAGGCGATTTTCTCAAATGTTTTTTTTTTTTTTTTTGCACCCTCAGATTCCAGATTTTCAAATAATGTATAAATCTCAGTTTCAAAAAATTTACCCTTATGACTGTTTTTTTTGGTCCAAGGTCACAAAGGTCACATTTTACAATTTTAATGTAAACAAACACCCGCGGCTAATCCATGCGGATGCTGGTTACAGTGGTTACAGTGGTTAGCGGGAGCGGGAGCGAGGGGTGGCGCCTCGGCTGGATCGGCGAGAAGGCGCTGGCACTTCTGACAGCGAGCAGCAGGTTTTAATGGCATTCGGAGGCTGGAGATCACACGCACACAGGAATGCAGCGTGCAGGTCCGGTTGTCCTTAAACAGGGATTGTCAAATCCTTACTGGAGATGTAGTTTTCGACATGTGTTGCTGCAACAGATGATCTTTAAGTAAAATAATTTTTCATATATCGGACCTGGCTGAAACATGCATCTTTTTCGGAGCTATAATTACCAAGTCTTTCCAGATCGGTGTACCAGTAAGGAAACACCTCAGATTCGAGGAATCAGCTGGGTAAGTGGGCAGAAATAAATTCTTTAAAAAAAAGTAGAATTGTTATTTGTCAAGAACGAAAGAGAAACTTCTATAATCTGGTTATTCCATGAAATAGGAGCTTGTTTGAAAAGGTAATGCTCTTTAAAAAATTTAAAAAAAAGATTTGAAACATTCTTTCAAAGAATGTTTTAAGTGTTAATAAATTACATTCTGCAATCTCAAGTTAAATAAACTTGCTTTGAAGTGTGCTTAAAAATCCCATCTTCATGGAAAAATATGGCAAAATTAAAAAATACCTGTTTAATGATAAGACATTAAATGTTGGTGTCTGCTTTTTATTGGCACCCTTTTCTTGGAATAACCCAAACAATATTTCCATTCTGAATACATGCAGGTACAATTATCTCAGAACAACCTATTGACTCTGTATAGCTAATGAAGTGTGTTTGTGTGTGTGTCAGTCAGGATGTGTGTGAAGGGAAGATGGCATTGAAACCAATGCCAAATGATGTGAAGCCGGAGGCTAAGACACTTAACCAAAGCCCCTCAGACATTGAACATGACCCCAAACAGTCAGGGAGAGCAGAGCTTTCTATTGTTGTTGTATATGATTTTGTGTTTACATGTTGTTAAAGGGTTAATCAAGGATGAGTTATTTATAGCGTATTGTTTATTGTCCATCTTAAGGTTTGTTCCCTTACAGTTTGGAAAAGAATGTGCACAGGAAGACCCACACCACTGTAGACCAGAGTGAACTTGAGTGAACTTTAGTGAACTACAGAGTAAATCTCATATAATGAGCATTTTTACCAAAGCGAAGGATCTCAATTCAAAAAGAGACTGACTGATCTCTTTAGATTACATTCTTTTCGGTTGGTTTTGGTCATGTGACTTTCATATCAATATCAAAAAGAAAACAAAATACTCATAAACACGGGATGAGGAAACATATGGACACTGTGTAAACCTTAATGGTGCTTTCCCACCTTCGTATTACACTGAACATTGATTAACCTGCACGTTTACTCTTATACTTATCCATGTCTTCAAATACACAAGGTAAACAGTTAGTCCAATTAGGACATGTAGTTTCTGCACTGCTGACTGTTAGATGTTATGGAGTGGTGGTCTTTTATATATCAAGATACTGGACCCCCTTTTCCTCTTCTACATTCCAGCAATAAGGGTCGTGACTCAGCATGAAACACCTCATGTTGCCCGAGGACCCCCTGAGAAAGAGATAAAGAGCCCTAGTTAAAAAGATATCCATGTGTTGTGTCAATGTGCCACTGTCTGCACTCTTATCAGGGTTGACTTTAATCTGTCTGCTATTTTCTGGAGGTTTGTTCCACCTGAAATTATGTATATTTTGTCAGAATACGGTACAAAACCAAACTTTAGACTGAGACATTTGTCTTAAAGGAAATAGTTTACATGAAAATTTGCTTAAAGTTTACTCACCCTCAGGCCATCCAAGATGTAAATGAGTTTGTTTCTTCATCAGCACGGATTTGGAGAAATTTAGCATTATATCACTTGCTCACCAGTGAATCCTCTGAAGTGAATGGGTGCCGTCAAAATGAGTCCAAACAGCTGATAAAAACATCACAATAATCCACACAACTCCAAACAAATCCATCATTAAAACGTTTTTTTTAACTTCAAACAAACCATTGCTTCCAGCTAAAATATGAGTCCTCTATTCATAATACTGGTTTATCCAGTGGAAATGTCATCTTGTCTGAATCAGGAGAGATATCTGCACAGATCAAGCACAGTTTATAAGCATAGGCAGTCCAAAACAAATCAAACAGTTCCAAACAAAGCAAATTTTCATTTTTGGTTGAACTATTTCTTTAAATAATCATATAAGTGTGAATTTACAGGACAAACTTCATTTCTGAACCAAGTTTGTGGCAGAACAAAAAACTGCAAGCCTAAACAATGAATGAGGCTAACCCATGTATACCCATTAGCATGTCCTAGCCACAGTCTTGTCTGAAATGTTACTGACAAAATAGAATAATTCTTGTCAACATCAACAAGTTGATTTCTTTATCTTATTATTCTCAAACATCTTTCCTGGACAGAATATTTCAGCATCTAGTTGCATTTATTCCTGTCATTTCAAAGGTTTAACCCCCCCCCTAAACAAAACACAAACATTAAGAACTCTCATTCAGGATGGAGTATGTTAAAAATGGGTCAATTCTTTGAGCAAATGTAACCCTGTATATAGAAAAAGCATAAAAAACATCCTTTTCCCAAAGGAAGTTGG
>NW_015659390.1:1103860-1125049 GCF_001515625.1 Sinocyclocheilus rhinocerous
CTCAGATTCCAGATTTTCAAATAGTTGTATATCGGCCAAATATTGTCCTATCCTAACAAACATACATCAAAGAAAAGCTTATTTGTGCAGCTTTCAGATGATGTATAAATCTCAGTTTCAAAAAATTTACCCTTATGACTGTTTTTTTTGGTCCAAGGTCACATATGACTTGATTTACAATTTTAATGTAAACAAACACCCGCGGCTAATCCATGCGGATGCTGGTTACAGTGGTTAGTGTAGTAGGCGGGAGCGGGAGCGAGGGGTGGCGCCTCGGCTGGATCGGCGAGAAGGCGCTGGCACTTCTGACAGCGAGCAGCAGGTTTTAATGGCATTCGGAGGCTGGAGATCACACGCACACAGGAATGCAGCGTGCAGGTCCGATTGTCCTTAAACAGGGATTGTCAAATCCTTACTGGAGATGTAGTTTTCGACATGTGTTGCTGCAACAGATGATCTTTAAGTAAAATAATTTTTCATATATCGGACCTGGCTGAAACATGCATCTTTTTCGGAGCTATAATTACCAAGTCTTTCCAGATCGGTGTACCAGTAAGGAAACACCTCAGATTCGAGGAATCAGCTGGGTAAGTGGGCAGAAATAAATTCTTTAAAAAAAAGTAGAATTGTTATTTGTCAAGAACGAAAGAGAAACTTCTATAATCTGGTTATTCCATGAAATAGGAGCTTGTTTGAAAAGGTAATGCTCTTTAAAAAATTTAAAAAAAAGATTTGAAACATTCTTTCAAAGAATGTTTTAAGTGTTAATAAATTACATTCTGCAATCTCAAGTTAAATAAACTTGCTTTGAAGTGTGCTTAAAAATCCCATCTTCATGGAAAAATATGGCAAAATTAAAAAATACCTGTTTAATGATAAGACATTAAATGTTGGTGTCTGCTTTTTATTGGCACCCTTTTCTTGGAATAACCCAAACAATATTTCCATTCTGAATACATGCAGGTACAATTATCTCAGAACAACCTATTGACTCTGTATAGCTAATGAAGTGTGTTTGTGTGTGTGTCAGTCAGGATGTGTGTGAAGGGAAGATGGCATTGAAACCAATGCCAAATGATGTGAAGCCGGAGGCTAAGACACTTAACCAAAGCCCCTCAGACATTGAACATGACCCCAAACAGTCAGGGAGAGCAGAGCTTTCTATTGTTGTTGTATATGATTTTGTGTTTACATGTTGTTAAAGGGTTAATCAAGGATGAGTTATTTATAGCGTATTGTTCATTGTCCATCTTAAGGTTTGTTCCCTTACAGTTTGGAAAAGAATGTGCACAGGAAGACCCACACCACTGTAGACCAGAGTGAACTTGAGTGAACTTTAGTGAACTACAGAGTAAATCTCATATAATGAGCATTTTTACCAAAGCGAAGGATCTCAATTCAAAAAGAGACTGACTGATCTCTTTAGATTACATTCTTTTCGGTTGGTTTTGGTCATGTGACTTTCATATCAATATCAAAAAGAAAACAAAATACTCATAAACACGGGATGAGGAAACATATGGACACTGTGTAAACCTTAATGGTGCTTTCCCACCTTCGTATTACACTGAACATTGATTAACCTGCACGTTTACTCTTATACTTATCCATGTCTTCAAATACACAAGGTAAACAGTTAGTCCAATTAGGACATGTAGTTTCTGCACTGCTGACTGTTAGATGTTATGGAGTGGTGGTCTTTTATATATCAAGATACTGGACCCCCTTTTCCTCTTCTACATTCCAGCAATAAGGGTCGTGACTCAGCATGAAACACCTCATGTTGCCCGAGGACCCCCTGAGAAAGAGATAAAGAGCCCTAGTTAAAAAGATATCCATGTGTTGTGTCAATGTGCCACTGTCTGCACTCTTATCAGGGTTGACTTTAATCTGTCTGCTATTTTCTGGAGGTTTGTTCCACCTGAAATTATGTATATTTTGTCAGAATACGGTACAAAACCAAACTTTAGACTGAGACATTTGTCTTAAAGGAAATAGTTTACATGAAAATTTGCTTAAAGTTTACTCACCCTCAGGCCATCCAAGATGTAAATGAGTTTGTTTCTTCATCAGCACGGATTTGGAGAAATTTAGCATTATATCACTTGCTCACCAGTGAATCCTCTGAAGTGAATGGGTGCCGTCAAAATGAGTCCAAACAGCTGATAAAAACATCACAATAATCCACACAACTCCAAACAAATCCATCATTAAAACGTTTTTTTTAACTTCAAACAAACCATTGCTTCCAGCTAAAATATGAGTCCTCTATTCATAATACTGGTTTATCCAGTGGAAATGTCATCTTGTCTGAATCAGGAGAGATATCTGCACAGATCAAGCACAGTTTATAAGCATAGGCAGTCCAAAACAAATCAAACAGTTCCAAACAAAGCAAATTTTCATTTTTGGTTGAACTATTTCTTTAAATAATCATATAAGTGTGAATTTACAGGACAAACTTCATTTCTGAACCAAGTTTGTGGCAGAACAAAAAACTGCAAGCCTAAACAATGAATGAGGCTAACCCATGTATACCCATTAGCATGTCCTAGCCACAGTCTTGTCTGAAATGTTACTGACAAAATAGAATAATTCTTGTCAACATCAACAAGTTGATTTCTTTATCTTATTATTCTCAAACATCTTTCCTGGACAGAATATTTCAGCATCTAGTTGCATTTATTCCTGTCATTTCAAAGGTTTAACCCCCCCCCTAAACAAAACACAAACATTAAGAACTCTCATTCAGGATGGAGTATGTTAAAAATGGGTCAATTCTTTGAGCAAATGTAACCCTGTATATAGAAAAAGCATAAAAAACATCCTTTTCCCAAAGGAAGTTGGAGGATCTCAATTCAAAAAGAGACTGACTGATCTCTTTAGATTACATTCTTTTCGGTTGGTTTTGGTCATGTGACTTTCATATCAATATCAAAAAGAAAACAAAATACTCATAAACACGGGATGAGGAAACATATGGACACTGTGTAAACCTTAATGGTGCTTTCCCACCTTCGTATTACACTGAACATTGATTAACCTGCACGTTTACTCTTATACTTATCCATGTCTTCAAATACACAAGGTAAACAGTTAGTCCAATTAGGACATGTAGTTTCTGCACTGCTGACTGTTAGATGTTATGGAGTGGTGGTCTTTTATATATCAAGATACTGGACCCCCTTTTCCTCTTCTACATTCCAGCAATAAGGGTCGTGACTCAGCATGAAACACCTCATGTTGCCCGAGGACCCCCTGAGAAAGAGATAAAGAGCCCTAGTTAAAAAGATATCCATGTGTTGTGTCAATGTGCCACTGTCTGCACTCTTATCAGGGTTGACTTTAATCTGTCTGCTATTTTCTGGAGGTTTGTTCCACCTGAAATTATGTATATTTTGTCAGAATACGGTACAAAACCAAACTTTAGACTGAGACATTTGTCTTAAAGGAAATAGTTTACATGAAAATTTGCTTAAAGTTTACTCACCCTCAGGCCATCCAAGATGTAAATGAGTTTGTTTCTTCATCAGCACGGATTTGGAGAAATTTAGCATTATATCACTTGCTCACCAGTGAATCCTCTGAAGTGAATGGGTGCCGTCAAAATGAGTCCAAACAGCTGATAAAAACATCACAATAATCCACACAACTCCAAACAAATCCATCATTAAAACGTTTTTTTTAACTTCAAACAAACCATTGCTTCCAGCTAAAATATGAGTCCTCTATTCATAATACTGGTTTATCCAGTGGAAATGTCATCTTGTCTGAATCAGGAGAGATATCTGCACAGATCAAGCACAGTTTATAAGCATAGGCAGTCCAAAACAAATCAAACAGTTCCAAACAAAGCAAATTTTCATTTTTGGTTGAACTATTTCTTTAAGACTGTCCTGCATTAGTCACACTGTAATACATTTGTGTCCACCGCATAAGTGGGATTCCCATAAGAGTTTCTAAGATAAATGGCAAGTCGTCTTTAATTTATTTATGATTTTCTTTTACTGCCATGAAGCTTGAGATGCAGCAATTTACATTTAGAACTACATCTTACTAAATACCGAATAATGTAAATCTAATTTAACAGTGTTTGACATCTATCTATCTATCTATCTATCTGTCTATCTATCAGCAATTATATGGCTAATTTGGACACTCAATAAAGGAATAAAGGCACCCGTCAATAGCATTTCACGATCATGTGATTTCAAATACTTCCCAGCACCTTCATCAGACTTACAGTCAATATCCCTGTGTAATTTCCCCTCTTGTACTGGAACATGTGATCCAGCCAGCTGTAGTTTCACTCTACACAGTTTACTCAGTCAACAGAGCCACAGGGTGGAGAGATCTCCATGCTGGCCAACCTTATACTAAGTTAAATCAGGCGTGAGGATGCAGTGAACCTGATCACCTGAGAATCATCCAACCATTTTTACTGTCCATTGCTGCTGTTGAAAGGAAACCAAGCAGGGAAAATGCTGAGAAAGAAAAAAAAAACTATTTTCAAAACAAATCAGCTTATCCTTATAAGATCTTCTCGAGAAACGATACATTAGTCTTAAATGTTTGCACTGTTGACTGGCTGATGTGTTTTCTGTGGGCGTCTGCTGCATTAACTCCCTAGGTGGTGTGGTGTAGTGTAGCGGTTATAGAAATAGTAAAATTCTGTCAGGATTTACTCACCCGCATGTTGTTCCAAACCCATATGACTCGCTTTCTTCTGTGGAACACAAAAGGAGATGTTTAGCTCATAGTGGTGTCATTTAACAGAATGCCAGGTTAGGTTATGAATGACATTAGAGTGACTAAATTATGACAGAATTATCCTGAAAGGAGCGAGAAAGGAGAAAGCCTTAAGTATTATTATAATAACCATGAGCCGTTGTAATTGTAAGGGACTGTTCACACAGGTTAAAAACGAAAGATTACTTTTCACAAAACCTATAAAGATACATTATCAGGGCAAGCCCATAAATAGCAGCTTCACAGCATTAGTCAGCTGATGCTGAGTAACACCTGCCATGGGAACAGAGTCTGACAATGCCTCATAAAAACGGAGTTATGGACTCTCCGCCATATGGGGAATCAGGTGGAATTCGGGCGGATGAAGACTGTGGAGAGTTTCTCTTTGTCAGAAGGTTAGAAAACTATGCTGGCAGCATCTCAACTGGTAGCTCAAGTCTTTAATGATTCAAGTTGGTCCACTTGGTCATCATGGTAACGCTCCCCTGCAGCTATTTTCTAGTCATGCAAGTACAGCTCCCGTCTGTTTGAATAGAGAAAGCCTGAAGCCTGAAGCTTGCAGTAACTTTTCAAAACAAATGTATCATACATTCTCCCTCTAACTCAAATAAGGCTAAAAAATGTGTCATGGAAAATCTGGAAATGTAAGGAAATGTTGTTCTCTAGGCCTGAAAAAGTTTACATTTATTAAACAAAATATTAAAAGTGATGAAAATTTCAAATGTACATTTTCTTCTCTAAAATATCCAATCTGCTACTGCAATACTGCGTTTGAGCAGAGTAAAACTTGCTCTCAATCTGAATCTGTGAATTGATTCAGGTTCTTGAATCAAAGAATTGGTCAAACTGGCTCAGTCTGGTTCAGAGTGATTCATTTAAATGATTATTTTTTAATGTAATTGCATTGGTCATTAACTGATATGATTAGGTTCTTTCCAAATATGTCATGGGCATGACCAGAGTTTAAATTGACTAGAGATAATTTTTCTATAAAATACTGAACATATGCAATTGCATTTTTGCACTTTTGGGTGACAGTATGCAGAATGGATTTAAACATGATAAAAATGTTTTAATACATTTTAAAATATTTGATACACTCTTAAAAATAAAGGTCCTTTATTAAAATCTATAGTTCCATGAAGAATCTTTAAGTTCCATGGAATCCATTGCAAAAAAGGTGCTATATAGTGGAAAAAGGTTCTTTAAATTTTCTTTACACTAAAAAAAATTATGAAAGAAAATCTTTTAAGAACTGTTCGCTGAAAGGTTATTTTGGATATCCAACATGGTATTTCTATGGCACTGCGAAAAACCCTTTTGGAAACTTTATTTTTAAAAATGTAGCTGAAAGCAAAAATTATATTGCTTGACCAACATATTTAATAAACTTACATGGAAGCTGTGTATTGCATTGCGACAGGACAGGAATTCCAATTCTTTAGCACACAGATTCTGTGTGGGCCTGGGTATCCACCTGTACCATGAACAATATCAAATATCAAATATAATTCATCATATCGTATTATGACGAATTATATTTGATATTACCCAGAGATTCCTCTATAGGTCAGTTCATTGCAGAATCAACAACTAAAAAGCATTTGGCATCTAAATCACCGGTGGTTAACAGCTCACCAATAAATATTTAAACATAGTTCATCCATTATTCTGTCTTCAATCTCATTGATGCTCTGATTTTTATGATGTAGAGGAGAGAGAAGCTTTTCTTGGCCCTTGATTGCAGACAGAGATCAGAGCTGCTGGCAATTGTTGTTAGTTAATGGCTGAACAGAGAACCAAAACCTTGAGTGCCTCTTGAGCAGGAATCCAATCAGATATGCATGCTTACAACCTGGTCATTCTCAAGTATGTGGTCCAGTTCAGCTGCTTGAAATCACTCGAGTGCTTCCTCTTTTTCAAGTGCCATTTCAGTTTTCAAAAACATAATGAGCATTAAAGGAACAGGTCTCTCAAAAATGAAAATTCTGTCATTGTTAGTCTTATATAGCCACATTATGTCATTGTTTATGCGGATAAACTTTATCAATATGTCTCAAAGTCATTTATTATTTCACAGATATTACACAGTTCTGCTGAATCGTCAACTTGATTGCACAGATACTATTTAAACTGAACTGAGCTGGACGATGACATCACTGAAAATTGAGTGTTTACTATTGTCCTTTTGCATTATTGACACACAGTTTTCCTAATTGATACTGTAAAGCTGCTTTGACACAATCTGTATTGTTAAAAGCACTATATAAATAAAGGTGACTTGACTTGAATACACAGTTTTGATCTGAGGTATTTAGTTTAATATTAATAATAATAATGTAAAAAAAAATTTTATTTTATTTTTTTTATTAAATATTTATTTTACTTGCAAATATTTAATATAACATTTAATTTTCTTTAATTATGTTTAATATTTTCACAAAAGGAAATTAGTCATATTTATCACTGTCTTCTGTAAAATAATGGCCAGACCCAGGGAAGCCCGTTTCTGCCATGGAATAAAAAAAAAAATCAAAATGGTAATTGCGACTTTTTTTTTCTGACAATTCAGACTTTTTTCTTGCAATTCTGATCATTTCATAAGCTCAAAATTGTGAGATAAATTTTTTTTAATTCTGTCGGCGCCGATGGCCTCGTGGGCAGCGCGCCGACATGTTGCGCCTTTGCGCTTCGGGCGTCCCGAGTTCGAGTCCCGGCTCATGGACCTTTCCCGATCCCACCCCCCTCTCTCTCTCTCACCCACTTCACTTCCTGTCGACCTACTGTCCTATCTAAATAAAAGGCATAAAACGCCAAAAATAAATCTTAAAAAAATAAAATAAAAAATTGTAATTCTGAGGAAAAAAGGCGAGTTTATATCTCACAATTTGCACTTTTCTGCTCAGAATAAACTCACAATGCAAGTTAACACCTTGGAAAATGTGACTTTTTTTCTTAGAACTGCAAGAAAAATGTCAGAATTGTAAGATATACTGAATTGGGAAAGAAAAAAGTGAATTGTGAGATTTAAAAAAAAATCAGTCAAGCAAACTGTATTGCAAAAACAAATGATAAACCTCTTAGTCTTAACGACAGTCTCTGTCCCTCCTCCACCACGCAAGCTTACAGAGCCAAACATTCCTCTTAAATTCTTTGTGAATCTTAATTACATTATGGCAGTTCATTAGTCTTTGCTGAGAGGGAGGCAGGTGGCAAAGATCATGTGCAGTGCTAGTGTCAAATACCACACACGGCAGCATTAGTCTGGCATGTCTTCTGGCATTCTTTAGCCCTCTGTGCCTTTGTTGTATCGTGTTTTAATACTTTTGACGCTGTACATGGACAGAATGGCATTTTGCCAGTCGCAGATTGATTGTATAATCTCTATAATACTATAAAACTAGATTTAGTGATTGGTTCTTGCCTATAGGCCACCACAGTGCTAGAGCAGGAACTCAGCTGCAGTCTCAATTCTTATCATTAAACTCTTTCTCTCTCTGTTTTTTCTCCTCACAGACACCTCTGCCAGAAGCCGTGGATACACAAGACACCATCAAACAGGTATGAAGGTCTTTGAACAGTGGCCTGGGTTTTGTACATGTTGACAAGCCTTAAAGGGACAGTTCACCCAAAAACGAAATCAATCTCATCATTTACTCACCCTCACGTCATTCCAAATCAGGACTTTTTTCTTCTGTGGAACACAAAAGGAGGATTTTAAAGCAATATAGTCATTGTTTTTCATGCATTTACAAAGAATCAAGGCTAAAGCTTCAAAAAGGAGATAAAAGTGCAATAAAATCAGCTACTCATTCACTGTAATTGAAATTTGTGAAGATGAGACCAAAATTTGAGCCATACGAACCTATTAAATGAGGCTTTTGCATGCTTTTTAACTTACACAGATGAAAGAAAGCCATACAAGGAATTCAAATTTTTAGGTGAACTACCCCTTTAAATGAGTTCCAGTAAAACTCTTCATAGGGATGTGTGGCATCTCTTTAACAGAAAGCATGTTTTTTTCTTTACACCTCTGACTGCTATGTGGTTATAATATCATGCGCACAGAGATTATAAAGGGTGGCGCTCTGTACAATATTGTTAAGGACATAAAAGGGCTGATGAAATTCTAAATATGGCTCAAAACACAACGTGAAAAATAATATTACTCACCTTGTGGAGTAGTTTTGCCTAGATGTCACAACATTTCTCCAGAACGGGTGAGGCCACAATAAACAGATAAAACAGATTCATTTTAAACACATTTTGTTGTTGTTTTTGACAAACAACGATAATTACTCATCATAATGTTCAAAACACAGGTCTTTCATTCCATCTGAGTGTCATTTCAAGTGGATTGCAAATGCAATGTCTGTGTTTTGATCATGGATTTGTGATGTTTTGTGCAATTGTATTGCATACTGTACATAATGGTTCGTTTTCTAAAAGTGAAGTAGTAGGATTGCATACACATTTCACCGCTCTTTTGCAGATATTTCCACAGGCGGTTCTAGCGTTGCAGTGTCAACTCTCTCTGCTCATATAATACATGTCCCTTCAGTATCATGTGAGCCCCTGAGGGAGGAAGCCACTGTAAATATGTTGTTGTACTGGCTCTCAAATGTACAGTGTATCTTCAAAATCTTGTTAAACTAGGTCAGTAGCTCTGTATCAGCATCATGTAGGTACCAGCTTTGTCTTAAGATGTTTCACCTAAAATTTCATGGGAAATATATAGAAACAAATGAGTTTACCTACAGTAAAAGTAGCAGCTCAGATCATTAAATCTGCAAATCTGAGCACATTTTGAGAATTTAAGACCCCCCGTTATGCTCCATCTAAACCCCACCTAGTTCATTCATCCTTATCTATCATTCCTCAAAGCATTGTCAATGATAACTAAGAATTATTCGCAGCTAAACATGCAATTGTTTCTGCTTATCTTATGAGCAGCAGCCTAACCCATTGAAACCACAAATGAGTCTGTTTTGTGCCTTAAAAGCATACTCTAATCACCATAAATACCTATTTCATTTGCACACACCTTTCGGTTCTTTTCTTATGCGATTCTGCATTGACCACAAAGGGGGGGATGTCGAAAAACCTGAGAAAATGCAGCTGAAATGCTTTTTGTTTTTCAGTCAATAGTCTTTAAGCAGACATCTGGGCTTGCATGTTTGAGTATGGCCAGTGCCTGATGGGAGAAAAGGCAATATTGCCAAGGATTTAAATGTGGTTTATCAGAGCTCTGGAAGGACGTTTCATCTGTGGAATGCTCTCAGCTTCTGGAGTGTTTTTTTGTGGGTACAGTGATTCCTGGAGTGTGTTCCTTTGAGCAGAAAGAGAACAAGGAAAGCTGTTTTCATCAAGCTCTTTTCTGTTATTACTGGTGTTTTTAAGGCAAGCATCACTATTATTATTATAACTCCTACTTAGGGCAATAAGTAGTGTTTTCTAACTAAGGGTATTCTGAAACCCTAACCTATATATAAAAATATAAGAATTATATTAAATGTATATTATATATATACTATTATAGTTTATATTTTGAATTAGATTTTATTTTTAAATGTTCAGTTTTCATTTTAGTTAAATTTTTAGTAATTCTGTTACTCAGTTCTGTGCTTTTGTCTTTTTTAATATTACTATTTAGGTTGCATTTATTTCATTTTTTTTTTACTTCAGTTTTAGTTTTTTTTTTTTTATTAGAAATGTTTGTGCTTATATTAATAAATATGTATATTTTTTCAGCTTTACTTCAGTTTACAAAATGTATTTTATTTATCAAAAATAGTATTTAATACTTTAGTTAACAATAATATCCTTGATAAGTTCATAACCATAATGCGTCCTGAGTGGCTCCGGTGTTTCTGATATGATGATTCCTGCCCACCTCTATTGTGAGCTCACTATGTATTGTACAGAACGAAGCCTTTCCCTCGGCTCACCAAGGTCACACCATCACGACTGCCTCCGCTGTTACCGTCGCCCACAGATGGAAAACACAGCCTGTTTCCTCCCCACACAACAGAGGAGGACGGGTCTGTGCTGCTGCTACTTCAAAACCCTATGCATGTGGGTGACTAACACTTGTATACAAAGGAAGCACAACCACATCCCTGACAAGTCTCTATAGTTGAGGTATTGTGTTAGAAGCTTGCAAAGCTCAGTAGGGTGAGGCTCTGTTGTTTTGTTGAGCAGCTATTCATATTCATACAAACAGGGACATTCTTACAATTTTGGCAAAACCTCATTTATCATAGCCAACTATATCCCTGAACTAAAAGTTTATAATCACATACCTATATTGTACAGTAAGTGCTACCCTGCTGCCTCTACATTGTGTGTATAGTAATCTGACCTACACTTGAACAATGCCACCCTTTCCCTCTGGACAAACCCTTCATGTGGAGAGACATCACATAATCCGTGTTCTATGACCTGGTAGTTTGGTTGGAGCTCTCCTGGGATCCTTAAGACATACCTGAGAGAATCCGAAAAACAAGTATATATGTAAATATAGCACAAGCACATTGTTTTAAGCCAAAAATTTAACAAAAAGAAGTGCAAAGTGAAATAACAGACACATTCAAATTTAAGACTCATATGACACTTTCAGGTTTTCAAACATGAGTGGAGCATGTCCAAAGTTAACATGATGAACATATATATTACCATTCAAAAGTTTTATTTTTAAAGAAATTAATACTTTTATTTAGCAAGAATGCAGTACATTATATAAATTATATATTGTAACAAAAGGTTTATAATAAATGCTGTTTTTTAACTTTCTATTTATTACAGAAAAAACATAACAACAACAAAGTAAAACTCATAATCCTAAAAACAAATGTATTATGATTTCCACAAAAATATTAGGCAGCACAATGAAAATACAACAAAATAAAACCAAATAAGCACAACAAAATTTCTTAAGCACCAAATCAGCATTTTAGAATGTTTTCTGTAGTAATGGCTGCTGAAAATTCAGCTTGGTCATCACAGGAATAAATTAAATTTTAAAAGATATTAAAATAGAAAATTATTTTAAATTACAATACAATTTTACAATATTACTGTTTTACAGTATTTTGGTAACATTTTAGTATAGGGACCAATTCTCACTAGTTGTTTATTAGCATGTCTATTATTAATATCTTTATTTGACCCTCTAACTCTAGCAATCTCTATTCTAATTCTATTCTTTAAAAAAACTTGCCCCTTTTAGACTTGCACTCTATTCATTTAATAACTGCTTGTTTTCTTTAAAAAAAAACTAATACTAGCTTGCTCTATTCTTTTTCTATTCTGTTTTCTTTTTATTTATTATATAATTTAAAATAAATAAATAAATAAAGCCTTGCAACGTGTATAACGTTAGGCTAACTGAGACAAGTCATAGCACTTGCATATTGCTTTTTTGTTGATTTTGATTTCTTCCATTGTCCTCATTTGTAAGTCGCTTTTGATAAAAGCATCTGCTAAATGACTAAATGTAAATGTAATATATTGGCTGTTTATTAGTGCTTATAAAGCACATATTCTGCATGATTCTAAATCATTAATCCTACCCAATACCTAAACTTAACAACTACCTTACTATTAATAAGCAGCAAATTAAGAGTTTGTTGAGGCAAAAGTTAATGGTTTGTTAATAACAAGAATTGGACCTTAAAATAAAGTGTGACCAGTATTTTTAATCAAATAAATGCAGCCTTCGTAAGCATAATTCAAAAACATTCAAAAAAATCTTATAGGACCCCAAATGGTTTTAGGACCTTTAAAAGGTAGTGTATCCATTAAAATGACCAAAGACATTTTCAAAGCTTTTACAAACAACATTAATATGTGAGTTAAATGATACAGTGGATATTTGGATAACATGGAGAATGAGCAGCCATGCTTCTTGTTGTCACAGGTATCCTATGATACATCTAATCCCAAGTGTTCAGGAGAGTTGTCAAAGTCAGTGATCCACAGTGAAGTAATTATTCCCCAGGAGACTGTAGAATGCTGGGAATAGGCTGCCAGCTACTGTTCCCATCTATACCCTCATCTCCAGGGACAGAATCATGAAGCAGAGATGACAAGGGAGAGATTTACATGCTCAGGGTCTGCAGACACAGTGTCTGGGCTCACGCTGTGCAAAGTGAGCTAGATGGAGAGTTCTGCAGCGTGTAAGTCTCGGAGGATACAGGCTAGATGTAGGTTGACCACATTTACTAAGACTGTGCTGCAGTTGGGTAAACTACTTAGATACTAATTACCAAATGAGTTACGTTAACAGGCATTAAGAGAACTGTAACTCTGAAATTGCCCCGGGATCATTTGGACTGGAGACTAAGCACACGTTCTGTACAGAACTGTCCTTGTGCAGCGTTTAATGCAGTGGTCCTGTGAGAACAGCACTGTAGATGTGGCCTTCCTTCGAACTGAAAAGATGGGTCAGCCAATCCCTCACGGGTCAGAAGCCAATTACATCACCGTGACTGACCGACCAGGCTAGGGGCCTCCAAGAAGGGGCACACGCCACCGCCCTCAGCAACAACCACAACAAATAAAGTGTGAGAAATGCAGGCAATTCAAGTTCAAGACCTCATCCTGGGACAAACTGTTCTGCGGAGGAACAGAACAAACAAATGAAGGTTCAGATTTTCCGTAAAAAAAAATCACAAGACTAAAGAATGAGACAGCTAGGGTGGAGCAGAAGCATGTGTCCTAATCCACATATTATCCATCCCAAATAGTATGCAGTATTGCAATATGTGTGTTTTAATAGGAAACTGAACATTTTGTTTGAATTTCCTGTAGATTTGACTGAAGTGCTCATGCTTTTTGGGCTAATACTGCCCACAAAAAGTTTGTTTTATATATAATAAGACTGTTCTCTTTTGATTGTGCGTAAAAATCTTTTTAAAGGATTAATCTAAACATATTAACTACAAATCAGAAGGTAATGAATTTAGCTAGATGTAAACACAAGCAAACTCTATCAGACACGACGGATGGTGGGGTCATGGCACCATTTTATACTAGTATACAACTATATACCTTTCATACTGCCATATACTGTCTTATGGTACATGAAAAATACACTACTGTTCAAAAGTTTGGTGTCCATAACTTTTTTTTTAATGTATACTTTTATTCAGCAAGGATGCATTAAATTGATCAAAAGTAACAGACTTTGTTACAATTTAAAAAATGCTGTTCTTTTAGACTATCTATTCATCAAAGAAATAAAAATGAATCACAGAAATATTAAGCAGCTCAACTGTTTTCAACATTGATAAGAAATGGTTCTTAAGCATCAAATCAGCATATAAGAATGATTTCTGAAGGATCATGTGACACTGAAGACTGGAGTAATGGCTGCTGAAAATTCAATTTTGTCCTCAAAGAATTAAATTACATTTACAATACATTAAAACAGAAATAAGTTATTTTAAATTGTAATTTATTTCACAATATTACTGTTGCTAATGTATTTTTTGATCAAATAAATGCAGCCTTTAGGATACTTCTTTCAAAAACATGAAAACAATTTTACCAAAAAGTTTTGAATGGTAGTGCATGTACTTTTGATTTTGACCAATAAGCAACCACCTAGTTATAAGCTAAAAAAAAACACACGCAAAACACCTTAGCAATCACATAGCAATGCCCCGACAACCGCTCACAACACCCTAGCATTATGACAGCAAGTTTTGTGACAGCACCACTCTTGTTTTTTATCAGTAAATGCACAAATAGTTATCAGTTTTACTTGGGTTGCTGTGCTGTTACGGCCTCATGCAACAGCTCGAAGAGTTTGGCTTTGAACTTGCAGCTTTTGATGTTCTGAAGCATAAATGTAAAAATGAGGTGTATTTTGGTGTGTGTGTTCTCTACTAAAACCACTTCAATCACTTACAGAGTGTCGTCAGTAAACAACAACAAAAAAAACACCATATGTTATATTTTTACTAGCTATAACTAGCAAGCCTCCTATCGTTAGTGCAAACCAGCACTAAAACCAGCTTTCAACTTGATGCCGGTCTAAGCGGGCCATTCTTCTAAAACTAGCTTTTAATGCAATGCTTGCCATCCCAACTTGTCCATATCCTCCTATGTTTGCCTACACTTCAACGGAGGTTGTTTTTTTACAGTGTGTCAATGCGACAAACCAGTTTCATCACCATGTGATCAGTGAGTTGGTCTTGGCAGGCGTGCAGAAAAAAAAACGGAGGCTGCGTAGCAACAACGGTGGCATGCTTTAGTAGTTCAGTAAACTCAAGTCTCAATCAATGAGGTCGAGTTCTTACACTCCAGTCTTCTCAATCTGTATGGGAGCTAGAGCGGGACGCGCCGTCTGCGGGGGGTCCAACAGAGTAAAGGGTGGGATAAGAGGAGACGTGGAATGAAAACAGAAGTCTTGGAAGGGAGGGATGGATGAAAACAGAGCAAGTTGATAGAAGGAAAACAGACGAGCGGAGAAACAGCTTCCATACGGGGGAGGAGTGTGAACGTTAGCGATCTTCAGTTTGGTAAATTCAACTCGGCGGGGGTGGTGTTGGAAAAAATGTAGCAGGTTCTCACCCTGCACTCACCTGTTCAGTAAAACACCAACTCACTGTGTTTCTATATGGCTGATATGGTTGTAAAGGAAATTTTGTGTATGACTGTAAACACAATAGTAAACATTTCCAGTCTTGCTTTGGAAATGAACAAACTTTCATCCGATTCAATACAACATGAAACAGCTTGCCATCCCAACTTGTCCATATCCTCCTATGTTTGCCTACACTTCAACGGAGGTTGCTTTTTTACAGTGTGTCAATGCGACAAACCAGTTTCATCACCATGTGATCAGTGAGTTGGTCTTGGCAGGCGTGCAGAAAAAAAAACGGAGGCTGCGTAGCAACAACGGTGGCATGCTTTAGTAGTTCAGTAAACTCAAGTCTCAATCAATGAGGTTGAGTTCTTACACTCCAGTCTTCTCAATCTGTATGGGAGCTAGAGCGGGACGCGCCGTCTGCGGGGGGTCCAACAGAGTAAAGGGTGGGATAAGAGGAGACGTGGAATGAAAACAGAAGTCTTGGAAGGGAGGGATGGATGAAAACAGAGCAAGTTGATAGAAGGAAAACAGACGAGCGGAGAAACAGCTTCCATACGGGGGAGGAGTGTGAACGTTAGCGATCTTCAGTTTGGTAAATTCAACTCGGCGGGGGTGGTGTTGGAAAAAATTTAGCAGGTTCTCACCCTGCACTCACCTGTTCAGTAAAACACCAACTCACTGTGTTTCTATATGGCTGATATGGTTGTAAAGGAAATTTTGTGTATGACTGTAAACACAATAGTAAACATTTCCAGTCTTGCTTTGGAAATGAACAAACTTTCATCCGATTCAATACAACATGAAACAGCAATTGCGATGCATTTAATTTGCATAATGTGGTGTATTCAGTGGAAAATAATTAGGGTGGGATATATCTGTTGATGAGACCATTTAGGTGACAGGGCTAATATTACTAGTCACTTTCCAGAACATTTTCCTTCACCGTTCCTTGCTGGTGGAATGCCAAATCCCAAACAATATTCAAGAGACAGCTATAAACTAATTTCTTCCGTGAGCACTTCATTGCATCCTACTTAAAAAAATAAAAATATTTTCCTCAATCCCTCCCTGTTCTAGCTAATACTATTCTAAACAATGTGTGAAACTTTGTATTATCAGCACTTTTAGTCTTTATTTGCCTCTTTATGATGAATCGCTTACTGTATTCCTCATTTGTAAGCCGCTTTGGATAAAAGCATCGGCTAAATGAATAAATGTCAAATGTAAATGTGGTTCATATAAATATAAAGTCATTCAGAAAGTAATTAAGAACGTAAATTGTGCCAGTTTTCATTTCAAATGGTCTTAAAATAGTATTCAAAAGACAGTCAAACACATTTTCTGAAACTTTTTAAAACATTCAGGAAGTTATTAAGAAGATAATTGGTGTCACTTTTAATTTCCTGTTATATTTAAACAGACATTTTAAATATTACAAAAGACTGGCTTAATTAGTACAAAATGAAAAAATAATGACAATAAGAATGTTCATTACCTTTTTTTCTATTTCTCTCCATCAGTTTTTATCCGATCGGATCCTGAAGGCTGCGCGGGTGGTTTACAGCACTCTGATGGAGCGTAACCCAGGCCTGATAAGAGACAGAAAACACCATCTTAAGACCTACAGGTGAATCTTTCACTCCGTCTGTCACGTGCTTGTGTAAAGCGTGTTATATTTCTGACTGTGATGGAAATGCATCTAATTATTCCCAGGAAGTCACTAAGCATCCTTTGGAGAAACAAATCAACCAACTTACTCATGATAAATGTGTAACACTTTAACTTCAGTCTGCTTTTTGACTGGTTTGTCCCACAGACAGTGCTGCAGTGGGAAGGATCTTGTGGATTGGCTAATGAAACTCAATGATTGCTTCCAGTCCCGGAGTCAGGCAGTCGGAATGTGGCAAGTTTTGGTGGACGAGGGCATTCTGAGTCATGGTGAGTGATCATCTATAGATATCAACACAAGATTATTTGCATGCTTTTCCTTTAAACAAGAGTACTATGGTACAGTGATGGTATCAGACTGTAATACTATGGCATTTAGATACATATCATGGTGCTGAGGAATTACATCATGGTATTTACTACAATAGTACATGTCCAAAAAATGTTTTGCCATGGCCAAAAGTACATGCTATTACCATAATATCTGAATGTATTGACTAACTGGCAACCCATGTCTCTGTAAAAATGTGCAGTGAAACAGGAGTTAAACTTCCATGACAAAGACACACAGTTTTACCGCTTCATGGAGGCAGAGTTTGACCTTAATCACACAACTAACGATAAAGACTCCAAAGATGAAGAACTCCAAGAGAGTTTATCGCTCCTGATCCAGATGGGTCCAGATGCTCTTCTGACTATGATACTGCGTAAATGGTAAGACGCCAACAATTGTGCCAAAACAGTCTGAAAAATAACAAGCATAAATACAGTTTATATAGTACTAGCACTTAGCACTGTGCGCTAAAGTCACCAGACGCAGAGCTTGCTGAATATAAATAAACTTCGATTTCATTCGGGGCTGAAAAGTGCCATTAAAATTGTTCAGTTTAATTAAATTTAATGCATTTAATGTCAGACTAATGTCAGAAATCCATATAAAATCAAGTCTAACAAATATTTGTGACAGTTATAGTTGTCTGAAGATATTAAGCTGGGACAGAATTTTAACATCAAAAAAAGTCACACACTTCCCATTTAATCTCTTTTATAAACAGCATAAGATTTCTCTGTGTAATAATCTGTGTCCATGTTTTAGCCCAAGCCAGAGAACTCCAGAGGACCTGGAAGTTATTTATGAAGAACTTCTGCACGTCAAAGCTGTGGCCCACTTGTCTACATCTGTGAGTCAACAATCGCTGACAGCCATCATGTTTGTTTGCGCCACAAATCTTCATTCATCCCTCATTTCTTTCATTCTCTCCCGTAGGTTCGGAAGGAGCTGGCAGCAGTGCTGGTTTTTGAAAGCCATGCCAATGCGGGAACAGTCTGTGAGTGTGAAAGCAATGATGACATTTTTTTTTTTTCTTCTTCCAAGATTCAAGATTTTTATTTGTCACATACATGGTTATATAGAGAATATATGACCAGCAGTGAAATGTAAGTAAGTCCCATTTCATTAGTGGTGGGCGGGAAGAAGGAACGGTGCTAATATTGAATTTGCGCTTAGCCAGAGTAAAAATGAGCAGCAAACTTCCTGTTTAGACACCACAGACAAACAGCATAAGAATGAGATGATTAAATCATTTTATTGTGTAATTCCCTTGTTATGTGATGAACCGGATGATTGACATCCTAATATCAGCAAACTGAGAGACAAAATCTTCATTCATCCCTCATTTCTTTCATTCTCTCCCGTAGGTTCGGAAGGAGCTGGCAGCAGTGCTGGTTTTTGAAAGCCATGCCAAGGCGGGAACAGTCTGTGAGTGTGAAAGCAATGATGACATTTTTTTTTTTTCAAGATTCAAGACCCATTTCATTAGTGGTGGGCGGGAAGAAGGAACGGTGCTAATATTGAATTTGCGCTTAGCCAGAGTAAAAATGAGCAGCAAACTTCCTGTTTAGACACCACAGACAAACAGCATAAGAATGAGATGATTAAATCATTTTATTGTGTAATTCCCTTGTTATGTGATGAACCGGATGATTGACATCCTAATATCAGCAAACTGAGAGACAATGAAAGCATTTACAGCACGTCTGGCGGCAACGCAGCAGTCATTCATGCAGAGTGAATAGCACGAGTAGGAAGCAGACACTGATGATGATCTAATAGGGTAGTTTAGTCAATTTTAAAATCGGTCAAGTTTCATAAGCTCATATTAGTTCAGTTTATTCAGGCTCATATATCATATTTTTTATTTCTCAGACATATTAACACTGCATTATGATTTTACATTTCAACGCAAATTCTGATATTAAGATTAAATGACTTTTAAATAGATCCAGTGGATTTAGTTATTAGAATTGACGTCAAAATGAAACATAAAATCAATTTTTCTTCTGTAATAGAAGAATGTATTTCTGAATGAAACAGGATATTCAACAAGAAAAATCGGATGAGTCTTGATATTATTTATTGTAAATTACATTTCACTTTTTATTTTCATTTAATTTTAATCTTACCATTTTTAATGACCTTTTTACTAAATATATTTTATTTTATGATCAAGTTTTGCATAGCATGATTATTTTCGTTACAAACAGGGTTTCAGCAGGTTTTATGAAAGTCTTTTTAAGACCTTTTTAAAACCAAGTAAAGAAAATGTAAAAAATAAATGAAATGTAATAATACGTCAATATGGTCTCTAAATGTAAACATGTATTGTATTAGCAACACATCAAAGTTTAAAAATACTTCCAATAGATCTCCAATATTTTTAATTCATTTGACACACTTTTACTGTGCCTTCAGATCAAAAATCACTAGGGATGTAACGATTCACTCAACTCACGATTCGATTCGATTCACGATTTTGATTTCACGATTCGATTCACGATTTTTTTTTTTAAACAAAATGAGATTTAAGACAAATGTTCAACCGGCTCGCGGTTAATCGTTACATCCCTAAAAATCACTGCAAAAAAGTGACTTTCTTCATCGGTATTTTTGTCTTGTTTTCCAATGCAAATGTCTAAAGATTCTTAAATCAAGATACATTTACTTTCGAAGCAAAATTGCATTAAGAAATCTTGTTTTATGAGAAAGTAATCAAAGTGAGTTTATGATTAAAACAAGTTTAAATATACGCCATATCCCATTGACAGATATTTGTTTTTGTTTTAAGCATAAACCCACTTAATTTTATTCAAACTCTCTCAGAAAGCAAGCACCTCATATAAATGTATCATGATTTAAGGATGTTTAGATATTTATATTGTGACGTGACATGTGGCCAAGTATGGTTACCCATACTAGGAATTAGTGCTCTGCGTTTAACCCATCCTAAGTGCACACACACAGCAGTGAACACACACACACAGTGAACACACACCCGGAGCAGTGGGCAGCCATTTATGCTGCGGCGCCCGGGGAGCAGTTGGGGGTTCGGTGCCTTGCTCAAGGGCACCTCAGTAATGGTATTGAAGGTGGAAGAGAGCACTGTACACTGTACCCCCCACCTACAATCCCTGCCGGACTTGAGACTCGAACTCGCAACCTTTGGATGAATCACCCAAAACAAAACAAAAATACTAAGTTAGATATTCAGTTAAACATTTAATGCCATTACTTTATGAAGTTAAGACTTTCTGCTCCAATTTAAGATCTTTTTAGGTCTTAATTTGTGAAGGGCGAAATAAGACTTTTTAAGACCCACAGAAACCCTGCACAAAATTATTGTCTAAAATGTTGAGGAAAAAAATTTATCTGTTCACATGTCTAAATTTGGTCAGCCTAATCAAGCTTTTTCTGTAAAAAAAAAAAAAGGTAAGCTTGTGTTTTCTATAAGAATACAATGTAATGTGTTTTGTGTTTATTTCAGTATTCAGTCAGGGGGACAAAGGGACTTCCTGGTACATCATCTGGAGAGGCTCTGTTAATGTCATCACACACGGCAAGGTAAAGCTATTTAACATCAGTTGAGTGACCTTTAGA
This sequence comes from Sinocyclocheilus rhinocerous, assembly GCF_001515625.1. NCBI lineage: Eukaryota > Metazoa > Chordata > Actinopteri > Cypriniformes > Cyprinidae > Sinocyclocheilus > Sinocyclocheilus rhinocerous. The sequence continues at coordinate 1,124,809 of NW_015659390.1, forward strand.
TAGCACTGAGTTTAAATATAGATATACTTACATTGTTGGAAGGCATACTGTGCGCTTCCTCTTAAGGAAAGATGATCTTGTGTATGTGCGTCACACAGGGCTTGGTGACCACGCTTCATGAGGGAGAAGACTTTGGGCAGCTGGCCTTGGTGAATGATGCCCCTCGTTCTGCCACCATCATCCTGAGAGAGGACAAGTGCCACTTCCTGCGGGTGGACAAGCAGGACTTTATACGTATCCT